>NC_044031.1:12843457-13118043 GCF_901765095.1 Microcaecilia unicolor | reverse complement strand
AGGCTGGCAAAAAATATTTAAAAAGGTTTTTTTTTTAGGGTGGGAGGGGGGTTAGTGACCACTGGGTGAGTAAGGGGAAGCCATCCTGATTCCCTCCAGTGGTCATCTGGTCATTTAGAGCACATTTTTGTGGCTTGGTCGTAAAAAACAAAAAAAGGACCAAGTAGGCTTTTACCTACAAGTAACCTACTAGTAACCACTTGTAACCACTCGCCTCCACCTACCCTCCTCTCCTCCTTCCTGTACACATTAATTGATTTGATTTGCTTACTTTATTTCTTGTCTATTAGATTGTAAGCTCTTTGAGCAGGGACGTCTTTCTTCTATGTTTGTGCAGCGTTGCGTACGCCTTGTAGCGCTATAGAAATGCTAAATAGTAGTAGTAGTAGGCTAAGTGTTCGTCAGGGACGCCCTTCTTTTTTCCATTATCGGCCGAGGACGGCCATGTGTTAAGCACGCCCCAGTCCCGCCTTCGCTATGCGACACACCCCCGTGAACTTTGGTTGTCCCCGTGACGGAAAGCAGTTGAGGATGCCCAAAATCGGCTTTCGATTATGCCGATTTGGGCGACCCTGGGAGAAGGACACCCATCTCCTGATTTGTGTGAAAGATGGGCGCCCTTCTCTTTCGAAAATAAGTCTGTTTTTGTACTACACCAGAGTGTGCCAGATGAGAGTGATACTCTGACCTCCAGGATGATATCTCAGGAGGGATGTAAGAAAAGTTCTACTCAGCTCATGATAAGTACCGAGTAAGTTTGGTATGTTGAGTACACCTCAGCTATACCATTAGTTTATAGTGCAGCAGCATTGTCCAAATCATGCCTCAATTTTGTATGGCTCCGGAAGTTTCAGCATCACCTGTGTAGTACGGACGTTCTAGTGCACACTACACTGCATGAGAGACTAATATAACACTACATGTTTTGACCTGTGTATTATGCATTTCCTGAATGAAGACATGCATTTTTAGATTGAGTACTTCGGTACAGACATAAATTAAGAGGTGCTCGGCATCATAGTTGCATAGTTAACATAGTAGATGACGGCAAATAAAGACCTGTACAGTCCATCCAGTCTGCCCAACAAGATATACATAAAAGTAGCACATATGAGTTTACCTGACCTTGATTATCCTTTCGTTAACAGGCCGTATCGTCAATTTCTTTGCTAGACCCTCTTGTCAAAATGATCTACACTTTAACAGGTCCAGATCTACTCCACACGTTAACCACACATATATATCTATATATAGCAAAATGCTTTCAGAAATAATTAACTCCTCTTGCCTCAGTAGTGCATAATTGTCCCACACTGATTTCTTAGGGCAATCCCTATAGCACTAAATTCTTCATCCTGCTTGCTTACTTATTTCATTTATAAATAAATGTTAAGTACTTATCTTCAAAAAACTTTCGGACTGGGGGCATTATGCTGTCCAACACGCATGTTTCGCCATTAGCCTTATCAAGGACTTCCCCCATACGCCGTTCTAGCGCCAGCTCAACCAATATGTCCAAGGGAGTTATGCGTGTCGGACAGCCGTAATGCCCCCAAGTCCGTAGAAGTCTGCCCAGTACCTTGCCCCACCTCCAACCACCAGTGCTGCCACCAATCTCGCTAAGCTTCTGAGGATCCATTCCTTCTGAACAGGATTCCTTTATGTTTATCCCAAGCATTTTTGAATTCTGTTATTGCTTTCATCTCCACCACCAACGGGGGAGGGCATTCCAAATATCCACCACTCTCTCTGTGAAAAATACTTCCTCACATTTTTCTTGACTCTGCCCCACTTCAACCTCATTCATGTATCTAGTTCTACTGCCTTCCTGTCTCCGGAAAAGGTTTGTTTGCGGGATTACTACCTTTCAAACATTTGAACGTCTTTATCATATCACCCCTGCTTCTCCTTTTCTCCAGGGTTATACATGTTCAGGTCAGCAAGTCTTCTTCATATGTCCACCAATATTTTCCTTTATATATTTGCTTCAGGATGAGCAGCATTTCCTGATATTCAGTATTTTTAGATTTAGGGCCCTGTTTACTAAGCCTCGCTACAGGTCGCTAGCGTTTTAGCGCACGCTAATGCTAGAGATGCCGAAAGGAATATATGGGCGTCTCTAGCGTTTAGCGCATGCTAATTTTAGCATCAGCGTGCACAGGAGCAAGAAGAAAGAGCAGGGGTAGGCAGCGAACGCGGCTGTGCGGAGACCGCTGAGCGTCAGCGTGCACAAGAGGAGCAAGAAGAAAGAGCAGGGGGCAGGCAGTGAATGCGGCTGCACCGGAGAACGCTGAGCATCAGCGTGCACAAGAGGAGCAAGAAGAAAGAAGAGCAGGGGGGCAGGCAGCGAATGCGGCTGCGCCGGAGACTGCTGAGCGTCAGCGTGCACAAGAGGAGCAAGAAGAAAGAAGATCAGGGGGCAGGCAGTGAACACGGCATCGAGGAGGAGTCCTAAACTTATAATAGCAGATAGACGTCATAGCATATCCTGAATGGAGTCATGCTATTTGACATCGAGAACTTCGGTGCCGACAGATTTTAAGAGGTGCACAGCATCAAACAGCAATCCTGAAGTTATAAAAGTATACACATCCTTAATGGAGCCGTGCTACTTGACATCAAGAGCTTGAGTTGAGAGTATAGCTATGGTGGGAATCGAACCCACACCCCCAGGATCAAAGTCTGCCGCACCGACCACCAGGCTACTCCCCCACTCCACTCGGCACGAGGATGACCTTGAAATTCTTCATGGTGAAGAAAAAGATGTAATATGGTGGATAGGAACGCTGACTGTTGAGTTGAAGTGAATGGCTCCATCTCCAGTAAAGTCTGTGCTGCTTCAAAAACAGACGCCTGGTCCCCGGGCACTGAGGCAAACGGGAGAGTAGGTACTGGAGAAACCTGATCCCCGGGCACTGAGGCAAGGGGGAGAGGAAGTACTGAAGAAACTGATCACTGTTTTCAGGCTGCTTGTATCACCTCCTAAATTAGTACTCACCAACCACCCGCAACTTTAGAGAGAGATAAAAGACTATGAGGGCCAGCATATGAGAAAAGCAATCTTAATTTCTTACCAAGAGAATTTTACAATTACAAAATACTAGTTTCTCATGTGGAGAGGAGGGGACACAAACATGTGGTCTGCCTCTTCCTTTATGCATATCCCACGCATGTTTGAATTCCGTTACCGTTTTCATCTCCCGCGGGAGGTGGTGGAGATGAAAACGGTAACGGAATTCAAACATGCGTGGGATATGCATAAAGGAATCCTGTGCAGCAGGAATGGATCCTCAGAAGCTTAGCTGAAATTGAGTGGCGGAGCAGGTGGGGGGAAGAGGGGTTGGTGATTGGGAGGCTAGGATAGGGGAGGGCAGACTTATACGGTCTGTACCAGAGCCGGTGATGGGAGACGGGGACTGGTGGTTGGGAGGTCGGGAACTACTGCTGGGCAGACCTTATACGATCTGTGCCCTGAAAAAGACAGGTACAAATTCAAGATATGAGTTTCTCTTGGGCAGACTAGATGGACCATGCAGGTCTTTTTCTGCTGTCATCTACTATGTTACTACGTTACCTCTTCCAACTAATTCTCTGGTTCAATTGTTATATACCTCTTGTGTTAAGCAAGGCATCAGCATTATCTTCCTGAGAGATCATTCTGTTCTCATCATCTACCTTCCTTCAGGTTGCTACATCCACATTCTCTTGTTTATACTAGTTTCTTTTCCCAAGGCCTGCTTGGACGTAAGGGTATCATAACAGACCATACATTCCTGAATTTACACAAGCTCACGTTCTTTAATAAATTACAAGCTCTCAAGCTCTGATAAATTCCAGAGTGGCTTCTGCACTTTTTGACCTGTGTTGGGGTGCTGACCTGTGCTCCTAGTTCTACATCCCGGGCACTGCGGCTAGGGGGAGAGCAGGTATCATTTGGTCCCTCCTCGAATATAAAGTTGATGCTGTAATGGAGCATTTTTAAATATCCGAACGGAAAATCTCTTTTGAAACTGAAAACAACTAAAGTAGATATAGAAAATAATTTGAAATAAAATTCGTCAGAATTGTGAATAAAAACTGATAAAATAATTATGTAAAAATAAGTGAAAAACAAAAACAGCTCGGGTCGATCCGAACTGTGGGAAAAGAAAAACAGGCGGGCGGCTGCTGATTTTGAGCATTCACTATAATGGCGGGAAGACAAGGACATGCGCAGAGAGCGACCGGGTCGGTGACGTCACTGGGGCGACGCTTCAACTGTGTGGCTAGATGATCGAGGAGGGTCCATGGAGAAGAACAGCCATTCTCTTTCGAAAATCCCTCTCGCTCCCAGCACAGCCCCCCCCCCCCCCCCCAGCTCAGTGGCGGGAAGGCAGGGAGCTGCGCACGCAGACAGCGACCGTTGGAGTTTTCTGAGAGAAGAAGGAGCGGGTCGGTGACGTCACTGGGGCGACGCTTCAATTGTGTGGCTAGATGATCGATGTTGTCCATGGAAGCCAGACCTCTGAAATACGTCACCGTGACGTATTTCAGAGGTGTGTGCGGCTAGAACCTTGCCATTGCAGCAGCGAGACGAGAGCGAGCACGTGAACTACGGCCGAGTACGGAAGTAGCGTAGTTCGCTTGCAGTGTGTTGCGCGGGTGCCCCTGACCCCACCCTCAGATGACAGCAGCCCGTTGGGGAAGCTCCGGCAGCCACTCTTGAGCGATTCCCAGCACAGCCCCTGGAACTGGTGGTGTGGAGAATGGCTGCGGGGGTCTTTTTGCTCAGTCAGAGGTGGGCATCAGGGATTCCTTAGGAGGGAGACAGCTGGGCTTATGTATTGGTGAGGTTCACAAAATAGCTGTGGGCAGGGGGTGGGAGGATGACGTAATGCTCTGAGAAGCGGGGTTGACATCAGGGGCGGGGTTTATGACGCCAGAGGTGTCATTGGGGGCGGGGAAATGACGTCAGGGGGCGGGGTCGATGACGTTGGAGGCGGGGTTTGACATTGGGCGGGTTTTGGGCTGGTTTAAGGCTGATTTTGGGTTGGGAAAATTTTTCCCATCTGGCAACCTTGGGTGGGAGCAAGACAGGGGTTTTAGAAAGAGACCTAGTGTATGCAGTGGGGTACACATGAGAGAGCTCTGGGTGGTGGGGGAGGTGGGCTTCCTGGAATGAGTCAAAAAGAAAGGTTGGGGAAGAAAAACTGCTGGGAAAGGGGGGGGGGGGTCATACTAGTTACATACATAGTAGATGACGGCAGAAAAAGACCTGCACGGTCCATCCAGTTGGAGTCTGAGAATGCTGGGGGGGGGGGGGGGGGGGGGGGGGGGGAATTGAGCTTAACCTGAGAGACAGTTTAAGTGGAGTCAGGCCTGGAGCACGGAAGACCCAGGCGTTCATGCCAAGGAAATTCTACACAAAACATAACAGCTAAAACAGAATTTAAAAAAAAAATTTTCTCAAGATACAACTCCAAAACAAAGACATGAGGGAATAAGTCAGGAGCTGGAATCTAATTCATTCTGAGCACCTCCCCGTGTCCCTGAATGTATTTCTGAAAGAAGGGATCCCCAGAAGCTTAGCCGGCGTTGGGAGGTGGGGATAGTGCTGGGCAGACTTATACGGTCTGTGCCAGAGCCGGTGGCGGGGCGGGTGGTTGGGAGGTGGGGATAGTGCTGGGCAGACTTATACAGTCTGTGCCCTGAAAAAGACAGGTACAAATCAAGGTAAGGTATACACAAAAAATGACACGTGAGTTTATCTTGTTGGGCAGACTGGGTGGACCGTGCAGGTCTTTTTCTGCCGTCATTTACTATGTTACTATGTGTTGCAGATGCGGGTGACGTTGGAGGACATCACTGTCTCTTTCTCCCAGGAGGAGTGGGAGTATTTAGATGAAGGGCAGAAGGAGCTTTACAGGGAGGTGATGAAGGAGAATTATGAGACCCTGATGTCTCTAGGTAAGGATTTCCTCTTTATTTCCCCTGTTAAAATCCCACAGTGGGTGAGTCTCAGTGCAGGAAGCCTGAGTGACTGATAAGTGATGACGAGATGATCCTCTCTATATACTACACAAGCAAGCAAGAGGGAATCAGAAACGTAAACTAAACAACATAACAGAAGCTGTCTAATGGACCATGGATGAAGCAAAACATAATATATGGGGGGCCCTTAAACTAAGAGAAGCCCATTTTATGTCCGTGGACGCTTCTTAGCAGTTAGTATGTGCTAAACAATTTTTTCTTTTTTGAAAATCAACTTTATTACAGTTATTTGACATTACAATAATATGAAATCATGTAGAGATGATATATAATCATTATTAACAAGCTATGTATGCATATATCAAGGAACAATACACTTCAAACATGAAACATAAAACAAGATAAGAAATGAGCAGATGAGAGGAAACAATTGTATGGTACACTGGAGATTGCTGAGTGTTTAGATAAATAATGATCAAACTTAAGCCATGTACACTATGGATTTTTCTTCCAGGAACGTGTCCAAACCTTTTTAAAACCCAGATAAGCTAACTGCTGTTACTGCATCCTCTGGCAGAGTTTATTTATTTTATTTATTTATGGCATTTATACCCCGCTCAACAGCAGGTTCCGTGCGGCTTACAAGGTATGGTACAAAGTATCACAGAGATAACACAAAGTATGGTACAAGGTATGGTACAAAGTATCACAGAGATAACATGAAGTGTTGTACAAAGAATCAAGAGATGATCCAGTTATAAAGAGTAGGGCAGTAGGGAGAGATGTGGGGGAGAGAATTGGAATATGAGTAGTGAAAGTTGTGTATTAAGTTCGGGAATTAAGTTGGGTTGTTTGGGTAGGCTTGTTTGAAGAGGTAAGTTTTCAGCAGCTTTCGGAAGGGAAGGTGTTCATTGGTTGTTCGGATATGTCGAGGTATTGCATTCCAGAGTTGGCTGCCTATAATGGAGAAGTTGGATGCATAGTAGGTTTTGTATTGAGGCCTTTGCAATTGGGAAGATGAAGAGTGAGGTATGTACGAGAAGATTTGGACCTGTTCCTGGCTGGAAGATCGATCAGTTTGGACATGTAGCTTGAAGATTCGCCATGGAGGGTCTTGTGGATCATTGTGGGTTTCTGCCCGGTACTTGTGACCTGGCTTGGTCACTGTTGAAAACAGAATACTGGGCTAGATGGACAATTGGTCTGGCCCAGTATGGCTACTCTTATGTTCTTTTATAAAAGATAGCCACAAAGAGAGAGGAAATAAAATAGACCGAAAATACTAACAGTAGTAACTACTCTCAGTGCTCTGTCTCTAAGCAGACTTCCTCCCCAAACATCCACCGAAACAGCCAAGCCTTCAGATTTGCTTTTAATGTTTTGATCGAAAGGTCACTACAGACAGATACGGGGAGATTATTCCAGATGTGGGGTGTAAGGAAAAAGAAAGTTAGTTGAGCAAACTTGGGACTTGGCAAGACTAAGCGGTGGTCATTGAGCGATTGAAGGACCCTTGCAGGTGAGCAGGAAATGGGTAAGACGGGAGAGATAATCCGGGACACCTATTCTGAAAGCTAGTAAGGTCAGCGGTGCAACTTCGTAAGTAATCCAATACTCAGCCAGTGATGAAATTATAGTAATGGAGCTTTGTGATCAGTGCGACAAGCCTGACGGAGCAATTGTATAGTTGTAAAGGTTAGGACTTTAAATCAGGCATGGGAGTCTCATATCACATGACCATGCCAACCACAAGCTAGATTAAGAAAATAATGTTTAAGAAAGGAGTCTCATATCACAGGATTAAATCATCCACAGGTTAGATAATAAAAATAATATGCTCAAAAGATCAGGACCTTAAATCAAGCATGGGCGTTGTTTAAAAATACCATCTTGGAAGCACAGACCAGATGTATTCCACATGTTTACAAAGGTGGAAAGAAAAGAAAACAGCCAGTATGGCTAAAAGGTGAAGTGAAAGAGGCTGTTACAGCCAAAAGAACATGCTCCAAAGAACGGAAAAAGGACTCAAATGAAGAAAATAAGAAGCACAAACAAAAAGGGAAAGAGTCCACACACTTCACAGTACAATTCGACAAAACACAAGGGGTTCATTGTTGCAGTTATCCGGGTCTTGCCATGTCTGGGAAGTAGAACTGACATTTCAGCCGTCTTGAAGAAAGCCACAACACGTTGGCTGAAACGTGGGTTCCACTTGCTCAGATGCGGCAAGACCCGGACAACCACATCATCATAACGCCAGCTGCAGAAGCCTAAGAGAATATAGAAAGGGAGAAAATTTATAAACTATTTCTACAAATTTATTATTGAACTCGTTAAACTAAAGTAATATACAATGCTCTTTTTTATTTATTTAGAAAAGGATGACTCTAAGAACAGTAATGCAGAGACACATGACTGGAAGCTCATTGAGAAGCCTGAAGACGAACAGATGTTCTCAGAAAGAGAGAAAGAAGAGACTTCTCCCTGTTCTGACTGGGGAAAAAAGGGACAAAATAAAAATAAACAAAGACAGTCAACGGGAGACTCAGCTCTGTGTGATGAAAGTACCAGTAACATCACACAAACAGTGGATGAGCAGACAAACCAGATGAGAGCTCAGAGATGTTGTGTGATGCATATGAGATATTCTCAATGATCGTTTAACTCTGAAATCACAGAGATCTGATACTCAAGCGAGACCATATACATGTACGGACTGTGGGAAAACCAGTCAAAAGAGAGAACTACAGCAACAGCAGAAAACATGCATAAAAGAGACACACTGTATATGTTCTGAGTGTGGGAAAGATTTAAGTAGGAAGAAAGAGAAACATGAGAAAAATAATAAAGAAACTAGAGTGTGTACAACTACAGTATATGGGAAAACCTTTATCAATCAAGGAAATATTACAAAATACCAGAAAAATGACACTGAGAGATTATCTTCATGTCCTAGTTGTGACAAAAGCTTCAATCAGGAAGAAAATGTCATAAACGCAAATTTCCGCCCAGAAGAGATGCTAGTTTCAAGTGCTGAATGTAAGAAAAAATTCAGCCATGGAGAAGCATTCACAGATCATAAAAAAACTCAGGCTGTTGAAGAATCAATGACTACTACTAAACCTGAAAAAGTCTTTTGCAGAAAATCAAACCTCTCAAAATACCAGAAAGTTCAGAAAAATGAGAGATTGTGTACTTCTGCTGACAGTGGTACAAATTGCGGGAAAAGAAACCTCCCAATGGACAAAAGAATCCACAAACGAATGAAACCATTTATCTGTTCGGAGTGTAATAAAAGCTTTAGTTGGAAAAAAAACCTCACCGAACACCAGAGAATCCACACAGGAGTAAAACCATTCATCTGCACTGAGTGTAATAAAAGCTTTACTCAGAAGGTATGCCTCACAAAACACCAGAGAATTCACACAGGAGTGAAGCCATTTAGGTGTTCTGAGTGTGATAAATCTTTCACTGACAAGGGGAAACTCACAAGGCATCATAGAATTCACACAGGAGTGAAGCCATTTGTATGTACTGAGTGTGGTAAGAGCTTCACTGACAAGGAAGCACTCACTGTGCACCAGAGTATTCATTCAGGAGTAAAACCATTTCCATGTACTGAGTGTGGCAAATTCTTCAGGTTGAAGAAATACATTACACTACACCAGAGAATCCACACAGGAGTGAAGCCATTTAAATGTTCTGAGTGTGGTAAAAGCTTCACAGAGAAGGCAAAACTGATAAGGCACCATAGCATTCACATGAGAGTGAAGTCATTTGCATGTAGTGAGTGTGGTAAGAGCTTCACTGACAATGAAACACTCACCATGCACCAGAATATCCATTCAGGAGTAAAACCATTTCCATGTACTGAGTGTGGCAAATGCTTTAGGTTGAAGAAATACATTACTGTACACCAGAGAATCCACACAGGAGTAAAGCCATTTAAATGTTCTGAGTGTGGTAAAAGCTTCACAGAGAAGGCAAAACTGACAAGGCACCACAGCATTCACATGAGAGTGAAGTCATTTACATGTAGTGAGTGTGGTAAGAGCTTCAATGACAGTGAAACACTCGCCATTCACAAGAGAATCCATTCAGGAGGAAAACTATTTCTATGCACTGACTGTGGCAAAAGCTTCACAAAGAAATACATGACAGTACACCAGAGAATCCACAGAGGAGTGAAGCCTTTTGCATGTACTGAGTGTGGTAAAAGCTTTACTGCGAAAGGAACACTCAATCGACACTGGAGAATCCACAGAGGAGGAAAACCATTTATCTGTACTGAAGTTGAAGAAATACATCATAATGCACCAGAGAATCCACAGAGGAGTGAAACTATTTAGATGTTCTGAGTGTGGTAAAAGCTTCACAGAAGTGAACAATCAAAAGACATTGGAGAATCCACACTGAAATGAAATGTTTACCTGCATTGAGTGTAGTAAAACCTTCAATCAGAAGATACACCTTACAAAAAAGACATTTGTAAATATGTAGGAGTGGTGGAAGAAACACCTTGCCCATAAGGTCTTCTATACTCAGACTGTACAAAGTAAAGCTTCAAAAATGGTACGAGATTTGTGTTGCAAATTGTACGAGGAGAGACTTGCTGACCTGAATATGTATACCTTGGAGGAAAGGAGAAACAGGGGTGACATACAGACGTTCAAATATTTGAAAAGTGTTAATCCGCAAACAAACCTTTTTCCAGAGACGGGAAGGTGGTAGAACTAGAGGACATGGTTGAAGAGGGGCAGTCTCAGGAGTAATGTCAGGAAGTATATTTCTCCTTCCTCTCTCCCTGTCACTTTCTGCTTCCTGACATCTCTTTATATTCTCCTTCTGCTCTCCCTCTCCCTCTGACTGTCACTTTCTGCTTCCTATTGAAAGGGAAATGGGACTTGATATACCGCCTTTCTGAGGTTTTTGCAACTATATTCAAAGCGGTTTACATATATGCAGGTACTTATTTTGTAAACAAAAACAGCGAAGATGACGCACAATAACAATAAAGTAAAAAAATGGAAAGGAAGATGAAAACAGGAAAAAACAAAAAAAAATGGACAAAGAAACAAAAAAAATTAAAATTGAAAATTGCAAAAATATGCAAATAAAAAGAAAAGAAGAAAAAAAAAGGAAGAAAACCCAAAATATGTGTATGGGCAAAATCAAAAATCAAAAATCATTCATTTTTTGCATCATTCTTGTGTCGTCTTTTTCTGATTTTTGATTTTGCCCATACACATATTTTGGGTTTTCTTCCTTTTTTTTTTTTTTTTCTTCTTTTCTTTTTATTTGCATATTTTTGCAATTTTCAATTTTTAATTTTTTTTGTTTCTTTGTCCATTTTTTTTGTTTTTTCCTGTTTTCATCTTCCTTTCCATTTTTTTACTTTATTGTTATTGTGCGTCATCTTCGCTGTTTTTGTTTACTGTTGTTTTTGCGAAGACAGGTTTCTTCTGTATTTGTTACGGTACTTATTTTGCACCAAGGGCAATGGAGGGTTAAGTGACTTGCTCAGAGTCACAAGGAGCTGCAGTGGGAATTGAACTCAGTTCCCCAGGATCAAAGTCCACTGCATTAGCCACTAGGCTACTCCTCCACTCAAAAATGGTGTCTACTAAGATATGTTATAGAAAATGCTGACCTTTTAACCTGGAAGTGAATTAAATAAATGCATGCCATTCAATCTTGAGTATTTAGACCATAAGGTTCAATGGTTTGTAATCTATTTATCCATTGTTGTTCTAATTAGTGTAATGTTCGACCGCCTGACCCCTCCTCTTTTATCAGCCTTAACTTGGTCAATAACAAAGTATTTCAAATCATTTATGCGGTGTTGTAATGTAATACAATGTGTTACCAGTGGAGCTTAATTTTTTTGACATTTCAAACAAGATCTATGTTCAATTATTCTGGTCTTAACAGTTCTTATTGTTTTACCTGATTCATTTCTTTAATTCACTGATCTGACATTGTTTTGGGGATGTTTCTTGAATTGTGTTACATTTCTTTCCTCTGGTTCTACAACAGTACTTTTCTGAGTATCATAACGTTGGAGTGCAGGAAAGGAATTATACAGGAGCTAAGGTTGGGAGGGTCACATGTAGTCATCTACCTGAGCCTATTATAGTAAATGATGGCAGAGAAAGACCTGTACGGTCCATCCAGTCTGCCCATCAAGATAAACTCATTTTACATGGTATGTGGTACTTTATATGTATACCCGAGTTTGATTCGTCCTTTCTATTTTCAGGGCACAGACTGTAGACGTCTGCTCAGCACTGTTCTTGTACTAAAGTTTCTGAAGCGAACGTTGAAGCCCCTTAAAATTTACACTCCAGCTCATCCATATCTGTTCACTTGCGATCATGGCGTAGACAGTAGACGTCTGCCCAGCACTGGTTTTGCTTCCCAATTACCCCGGTGTTGCCACCCAATCCCTGCTAAGATTCCGTAGATCCATTCCTTCTAAACAGGATTCCTTTATGTTTATCCCACACATGTTTGAATTCCATTACCGTTTTCATCTCCACCACCTCCTGCAGGAGGGCATTCCACGTATCTACCACCCTTTCCGTGAAAAAATACTTCCAGACATTACTCCTGAGTCTGCCCCCCTTCAACCTCAATTAATGTTCTCTGGTTCTACTGCCTTCCCATCTCCGGAAAAGGTTTGTTTGTGGATTAATACCTTTCAAATATTTGACCCATTATTATGACCCATCTATTCCTTTGTTGCTTCATTCTCTGTGGCAGTTCTGATGGTAAATGGGCTGGGAATTGGATAATCCTGGATGCTTCCTTAATTGTAGCCAATTCCTTCTTCAGGTTGTTGATCTCATCTTTCATAGCTGATAATTGGAGACAGATGGGGCAAGCTTTACGATTCCGGATGGTTTGCCTTAGGATTAAAGCACAACATGTATTGCATTGAATGAAGGTCATAGTGTGATTCACAAGTATGAAAATGTGAACTGTGTTAAGGGATATGAATGAGTAGGATTGACTAATAGGGTTTATTGAAGATGCTTGGCTCTTGAGTTGCCTGTATAGGAAGAGTTAACCCAGAGGTGGGTGGGAAGGACTATAAAGTCAGTATGAAGGTACTGTTTTAAATTGACCTCTTTTAGACCCCTTCTGGACTTTTCCAAATGGGGAGGGGAACATCTTAAGTTCATCCAGAAGATTCTTTATAGTTTCCCTCCAATCCCAGGGTGGTTGGTTCTGGGGAGGCATCAGAAGGCGTAATTCAAAACTGATCCCCATGACCTCTGCTTTCTGCCTTTCTGGATCTAGGTGTATTCTGGGCCATTTATGTTCCCACATATAGTCTATTTGAATCTATCAGTATTTTGTGCACAAAATGAGTGTCTGGTGTGGGTTTAGTTTAGTTAGTAAAATAAGTGACAAGTAAGGAATACTTGAAAATGAAGACAGAGAAAGGTTTCAGATAGAAGGCATTTATTCTTACCAAAGTTTCAAATTAATACAGACATCGGATGGATTCTGGGTTCAATGGCACAGCGCTCTGCCGTCTGAGAAGTGTTGGGGACGACTCCGAAATTAAGCCCAAATCACCCTTCTTTTATACTCTCTTCTCTCAATAGAAGTCTATGGCTGGACCTATTTTGGGACCTGTTTTTTTTCAACTATTTCTCAATTTCTGTGGTTAAACTGTCGTGTCCTGCCATCTGTTGTTCTGTACCCAACTCTTTCCGTTCCAGCTATTGCAAGTTATTTCGCAATTTCCTCTTTTGTCAACATGTTTTTCTCTTCTGCCAGAACATCTTATTCTTAGCATATCAGTTTCACTTCCCCTTTTTCTATTATCTTATGATCTAAGTTTCATCTTATAGAAAGACAAACTCCATTTTAATAAGTGCTACATTCAATTTGTACCTGGCCTAGTCAGTGCTTTTCAGCTGCACAAAGCTATGTAGTTTGGCCTGCCACTATTCCAGTGGATAGATCTTAGGGTAGAACACATATTAACTTGCAGGAAAAGCAAGTCCATGCTCAGCCAGTCATAGATTTTTAAACCTAGCTGGTATTTTTACAGCCTGAGTCCTAAAATCTGGCCTTCCACCCTTTCGGTGGGCATCCAGTGAGGGCCTCTTGCTGTAGTATAATTATACAGTACAAAACACAGCTCTGATAAAGGCACCTTTAAACAATTTCAGCATAAAATATAAAGAAACTCGGCAAAAGAGCAATTATGTTATAAGTAGTAAACTGGGATGAAGACTGATTTAGAAACTTTTCAGAGGCCAGAATCTCTGCAAGTGAAAAGAAAGAGGTTTTTTTTTTTTATTGTTTTGTTTTTATTTCTCCTCCTTTCACACATCAGCTGCTATTCCTACTTTAGCTCTCACTTTCTGCTTCCTGGCATCTCTTTACATTCTCCTTCCGCTCTCCCTCTGACTGTCACTTTCTGTTTCCTGACATCTCTTTACATTCCGACAACAACAAAAAGATCTATTACACCAATAAATAAACTCCCGTTTGTAGTGAAAACAATACAAGACCACCTAAACTTCAGGAAATCATTGAAAACCCACCTCTTCAAAAAAGCTTATCCCACCAATCCAACATAAATCCCCGCACCCAGCAACACAACATAATCAGAGATCGTACTGGACAATTTACTTCATCTTCCCCCTCGACCCCATGATGCCTGATATACTTCTACCTCATGTGACCACAACACAATCTTGTATTTGTTATCAACCGCAATGGCAAACGCCTTTACAATACTTATAGGCATATTTTCAAAGCACTTTTAGGGAGGCTAAGTTCCATAGATTTCTATGGAACTTTGGGAGGCTAAGTGCTTTGAAAATATGCCTCTTTGTAAGCCACATTGAGCCTGCAAAAAGGTGGGAAAATGTGGGGTATAAATGTAATAAATAAAAGGTAGAAAATATCTAAGATATACATTGGTGTATTGGTATAAAAATACAGGAAATATACAAAATCATATCGAAAATAAGACGGAAAAGACCTCATAACGACCATTGTCATCAATACTGAGGCTCAAGTTTAAATGTAACCACTTAACATTGTACTCGGTCAGAACATAATCATAAATCTAAAAACCTCCGAAATTTGTTTGATAGCTTCAAAAATACCAAAACTTTAATTTTCATTTATAAAGACTACCAAAGATATAATATATCAAAAAGTGACAATCACACTTACAGTAACTTTGGATGCTGAGTTTACTGTGTGTGAGGCTAGCAACGCCATCCAATCTTCAAACAATAATACCAATTGTGCTCACTATGCTCATATGTAGTATTCTGTTTCCCAAGAATTGACTAAGGTCCCAACGGGGACCCGTTTCACAGGTAACTTCTTCTGGAGACCTTTGTACTAGGCTGCGTATTTTGATTTGCTATTCGCTAAAACAACTTATGAAATTTTATAAAATATTATAGAAAAAATTGTACAGGAATTAAAGAGAATTAAAAGTCTTTAATTACTCACCCACCATCACAGCATCTGACATCAGTTGTAAAGTTATAACAAAACTTACAAAATCTAACATCAGTACCTCTGGTAATTATAAGTAATTAGACTAATTATATAAAGAAGAGAAAAAGAAGGAAGAGGAGTTTGTTCCTCATACAAAGGTCGCAGAACAGAGAGAAAGCAGAGAAAGAAAGAATGAATGAAAGAAAGATTCTTAGATATAGAGAATTAGTTTCTACGAAGGGGGGAAAGCAAACCCCTTCAGGAAAAACCATAGGCCGTTGGACGGATCTGAAACTCTCTCTCCAAGCCAAGTTTTTCAGAGTTCCTTTGCAGCGTGATTTTATAGGCTGTGGTGAGCATCCACCTCTCCTCTACCCTGGACCAATCATAGGTGCTGCATATGGGCTGGAGATTTGTAACTGGGACTTTCATATGTGCTGGAAGCTTGCAATTGGTCCTTGCCACACCTCATTCCAGTAAATCACTTTTGTAACAGGATATTCCAGGTATCTGAGTTGCCTTAGCAACATTTTCACCATCAGAGCATGTGACCAGCCAGAAATTCCTTCATAGGAACAAAGAGATGGGGGATGGGAAGTAAGGCAGTATACCTGAAGTAAAACTTTATAGCTTATAGCTAAAATTATAGACACCTTGCCAAAATTTAACTAGTATTGTCAACCAGTTTGAATCAACATCAACATTTTAACCTTGTTGGATCCCCCCCCCCTCAACAAGCATAATGCAGCAACATATCAATCCAAACATTTTAATCTAACAACCCCCCACGTCCGCTTATTTTCCCCAACCCCTCAGGATGTGAAACTCTAGTACAGAGGAGCGCGGTTACCCCATCTGAATTTGACTAATTACTTGCAGAGTATTCAAGAGCAGACTACACCCCGGTGTGATAATGTCTTATGAGATTTGGGGGGTTTTCCAAAGAGCAAGTTTTATATACAACAAAGAAAATGTTCCACTCAATGTGGAAACTCAAACGAGTGAAACCTATTTTCTCGAGGGATATATTTCGCAACTTGGTACAATCCATGGTACTAAGCCATCTAGACTACTGCAATGGAATATACTCGGGATGCAAAGAACAAATCATTAAGAAACTCCAAACTGCTCAAAACACAGCTGCCAGGCTTGTATTTGGAAAAACGAGATTTGAAAGCGCCAAACCCCTACGAGAAAAACTGCACTGGCTGCCAATCAAAGAACGCATCGCATTCAAAATCTGCACCCTGATTCATAAAATCATCTACGGAGATGCCCCGGGATATGTGACAGACCTCATAGACCTACCAACAAGAAGCACATCAAGATCAGCACGAAATTACCTAAATCTCCACTACCCAAGCTGCAAAGGACTCAAATACAAATCAACCTATGCATCAAGCTTTTCCTATATAGTCACACAAATATGGAATGCACTGCCAAATATCGTGAAAACAACAACCAACCACTTAAACTCACCTGTTCAAAAAGGCATACCCCAACGATCCAACTTAAACACCTTAACCATACAACACAACGGAACCAAAACACGTACTGGACTTCAACCTAACTCTGCCCCCTCACGTTTCCCAAATGTGTTTGTCACACATGATATGTACTGTACCACAAAATCATTCTGTATTTGTTCACATCGTACTGGCGATCGCCTCTGCGATACTATGGAAGCCACATTGAGCCTGCAAATAGGTGGGAAAATGCAGGTTACAAATGTAACAAATAAATATTCACATCCACGGGCTTGTCTTTGGGTTAATGGAGTATTGTCTGAGGCAGGGGTGCCCCTTATCTCCCCTGTTGTTTGAGTTAACTTTGGATCCGGTTATTCCGGAGTTAGGAGCTAATCCTGAGATTCAGGGCTTCACTTTAGGGGATGATGCATTTAAGTTGACCACCTTTGCTGATGACTTATTAGTTCATGTGACCACGTAGTTCGGTTCCGGTCTTGTTAGAAAGTTACCAAGAACACATTGATTTTTCCGGTTTTGAACTGAATATCAACAAATCACAGAGGCCTTGGTGAGCTCATCAACCCAGAGAAAAGAGTGGGGGGATAGCTTCCCTTTGAAGTGGGCTGAGGGAGGCATTCGATATCTTAGCGTTCGGATGTTATACCGATTAAACATCAATCAATTGTTGTGGGAGACCCAGTGCAGAAGATTTATAGAAGGTTTTTTGGGGGGGACAGAAAAAAATCTAAGACGTCATTGGTTTATTTGTATGGAACATGGCGTATGGGGTGGTTTGTGAGTTCTCTATCTTAAATGCTATAATCAGGCCTGCCTGTTGCATCACTTTTACACCAATGGGTTGGGAATCAGCCTCTTGCCCCCCGTGGAATTTTAATTCTTTGCGTCATGCCTGCGCTAGTAGTGTACCTCCCAGGATGTGTCGTAGTGTTCTTTTACAACCATTGAGATTCTTATGGAAAGACCCGTTAGCTTTTTGCAACGCAGTTAAACTTTTTTCACGGAGAGAGAGGTGGATACTTGGAATGCCCTCCCGTGGGAGGTGGTGGAGATGAAAACAATAACGGAATTCAAACATGTGTGGGATAAACATAAAGGAATCCTGTTCAGAAGGAATGGATCCTCAGAAGCTTAACCGAGATTGGGTGGCAGAGCCGGTGGTGGGAGGTGGGGCAGACTTCTACGGTCTGTGCCCTGAAAATGGCAGATACAAATCAAGGTAAGGTATACACAAAAAGTAGCACATATGAGTTTATCTTGTTGGGCAGACTGGATGGACCATGCAGGTCTTTTTCTGCCGTCATCTACTATGCTACTATGTTAGTGACTTGTTGCCTTTGGTGGAACATTTCTTTGGAGATGAGGGCAGTGTGTTATCTTTTGAGGAGCTTTGACACTGGTTGGTGATTGATGGCAGAGGGAACTTTTATGCTTATGTCCAATTGAAGCATTATTTGCAGGGGTTGGACCCACATGGGGTTATCTTCTCACTTGGGAACTCGGCTATGTGATTTGTTGCGTGGTCAGCAAGGTCTTTTTGTCTGGTCTGCATCAGATTTTGAGTTCCCTTTTGCCTTCCAGTGATTATGGTGTGTTGAAGGAGGCCTGGTCTGAAGATGTGGGGTATAGGGTGAGCAAAGTAGATTTTCATAAATTATGTTTTTCGGAGCGAATTTACAGACCGCCAAGACCTGTCGTTTCTTTCTTTACAACATCCGTAAAATCCGCCCCTTTCTTTCCGAGCACTCTACCAAAACCCTCATCCACACCCTTGTCACCTCTCGTTTAGACTACTGCAATCTGCTTCTTACTGGCCTCCCACTTAGTCACCTCTCCCCTCTCCAGTCGGTTCAAAACTCTGCTGCCCGTCTCATCTTCCGCCAGGGTCGCTTTACTCATACTACCCCTCTCCTCAAGACCCTTCACTGGCTCCCTATCCGTTTTCGCATCCTGTTCAAACTTCTTCTACTAACCTATAAATGTATTCACTCTGCTGCTCCCCAGTATCTCTCCACACTCGTCCTTCCCTACATCCCTTCCCGTGCACTCCGCTCCATGGATAAATCCTTCTTATCTGTTCCCTTCTCCACTACTGCCAACTCCAGACTTCGTGCCTTCTGTCTTGCTGCACCCTACGCCTGGAATAAACTTCCTGAGCCCCTACGTCTTGCCCCATCCTTGGCCACCTTTAAATCTAGACTGAAAGCCCATGTCTTTAACATTGCTTTTGACTCGTAACCACTTGTAACCACTCGCCTCCACCTACCCTCCTCTCTTCCTTCCTGTTCACATTAATTGATTTGATTTGCTTACTTTATTTATTTTTTGTCTATTAGATTGTAAGTTCTTTGAGCAGGGACTATCTTTCTTCTATGTTTGTGCAGCGCTGCGTATGCCTTGTAGCGCTATAGAAATGCTAAATAGTAGTAGTAGTAGGAATGTCAATATCGCACGTTACATGGGGCATGCCGGTCTCAGAAGCAGGTTTATAGGGCAGGCTGGACCACTTCGGCTTTGTGTTCTAAGTGTCATAGTGCTGACAATATTTTTATCCATGCCATGTGTAGCTGTGTTTTGGGGATGCGTTCATAACTCTTTGGGGAAGGTCTTCAATTGCCATATTCGGTTTACTTAGAAAGGAGTCATGCGCAACAAGACAGAGGCCTATGGGATCCAGTGGGGGGGGGGGGGGGGGCAAAACCTTTCTTGGCTAAGACCTATGTTGGTGGTAAAAAATGTATTCTCAGTCATTGGTTGCTGGCAGAGGCGCCTTCCTTCTGGTATTGGCGCAATAAATTTCATACTTTAATGCTTTGGGAGTCCCCAAGTGTGCAATGGACAATAAAGCGTCAAAGAGTATGTCTGTTTGTATGGAGTAGTTATTTTTCTATCCTGTCGCCTAGAACTCACAGTTTAGTATTAAATAGGTTTTGGGATCAGCCTTTAGGTTTTCTTGGATACGGGGAGAGGAGGGGTGGGTATTCTATTCAAATTGAATTTACAGTGGGAGTTGGCAGGGATTATAGGGTCTGGGCGGGAGGTCATTTATTTTATTTATTTATTTATTTATTAGGATTTATTTACTGCCTTTTTGAAGGAATTCACTCAAGGTGGTGTACAGTAAGAATAGATCAAACATGAGCATGAGGCAATTAGAGCAGTAAAAATATTCGAACAACAATACAAAGTATGGCATGGTATACTACTTGCAATGACAACACATTATGTACTAGAACATTATAATTGGTAGTGAAGGGTAAGGCAAAGTTGTAGCATATAGATGAGTAAGAAAGTAGGAAGAATTAGAAAGTAAGGTGATTGATTTGAAGAAAGTTGCACGTGAGGTCAGAAAGATGGTTAAATATTATCTCAGCTAGGGTAGGAGTGGATAAACATGCCCCGCTGCAGTATGTGCAGCCCGAGTCAATCCTTGTGTGTGTGAGACTATATTTGTCTTTTCATTTATCCTTGTCTGGTTATTGGTTCTCAGTGAAGGGGGTGGGGAGTGGGTAGGGCGATGTAGGGTTTAGTTTTGGGTTGACTCTTGTCTGAGTGCCTGATGTTTTCTGATGTGGTGTTAGAAGATCTGTTTGTACATTATTTGGCATTACCTGGATACTCTTCCAATGTTACGCTTCATATAAGCAAGAGGTGCTCAGTGAATACAACTTTGCTTGGGAATTAATGTAGGGGTTTTATTTAGGTCGAATTAATAGGTACACAAATTAATTAACAAATGTAATTAAGGTCTGATTAAAGAAATATGTAGAGACTTACAATCTCGGTGTTTCAAGAACTTGTAATGTTTAATGTTTCCACATTGACTCCCTGTTTGGTGAATGGACTTAGGCTTTTGTTAGCTGTGGTCAGGCTAGTACTGTTCAAACAGTCTGATTGGTAGCAGCATTTCTGATGTTAGCTCTATCTGAATAGGAATGTCTCATTATTTCCAAGGGAGAGATCCTTGCTCCCCCCTTCAGAGAGACATTTTATTTATTTATTTATTTATTTATTTATTCATTCATTCATGCCATTTATACCCCACATTAGCCCAAAATAGACTGAAGTTCAGTGTGGCTTGCAAACAAACTATAAAGTGAATAACACACCTTTCAGTCCCTCTGCTGGGCTGGAGTCCACCATTTTTCACAAACTCACATTCACTCACTTACTCTTTCATGCTGTGTCACACTAATTCATAACCAAGAAATCTCACATTGTATAGGATTTGTTCCATAGCCATTTATAGTATGTCCTGTCATTGGCTGTTGAGGGGCTAACGTGGAAGTAATGGAGCTTCGCAATTCATGATTGGTCCGGTTTAATGAAGATGGGAATTGTTCCTATGCTACAAAGGCCTATTCAGCTTAAGCATACTACTACTACTACTTATCATTTCTATAGCGCTACTAGACGTACGCAGCGCTGTACACTTGAACATGAAGAGACAGTCCCTGCTCGACAGAGCTTACAATCTAATTAGGACAGACAAACAGGACAAACAAGGGAATATTAAAGAGAGGATGATAAAATAAGGGTTCTGAACAAGTGAATAAGGGTTAGGAGTTAAAAGCAGCATCAAAAAGGTGGGCTTTTAGCTTAGATTTGAACACAGCCAAAGATGGAGCTTGACGTACCGGCTCAGGAAGTCTATTCCAGGCATATGGTGCAGCAAGATAAAATCCATTCTTGGATAGGCCCAACAAAGAGGAGTCTCTGCAGACCCTATCCTCTGACCACCTTTGTGGGTGGGCCAGGGCCGTAGCCAGACCTCGGCGGGAAAGGGGTCCAGAGCCCAAGGTTGGGGGGGGGCACATTTTAGCCCGCCACCCCCCCTGCCCCTTCTGACCCCCCCCCCCCCCCGCCGCCACAAGGTACCTTTGCTAGCGGGGGTCCCCAACCCCCGCCAGCTGAAGTCTTCTTCAGCGCCGGTCTCCGGGACGTTCGCTGATCTGTGCTGTGCTGCTGTCTTCTTGAGTCCCGACGTCCTGCATGTTCCTTTAAGTGAAACTGAGCATGCTCAATTTCACTTAAAGGAATGTGCAGGACGTCAGTACTCGAGAAGACAGCAGCACAGATCAGCGAACGCGCCGGAGACCGGCGCTGAAGAATTCTTCAGCTGGCGGGAGGTTAGGGACCCCTGCCAGCAAAACCAGGGGCCAGGACTAAATCTGTGGCGGCCCATGCCCCCGTGGCCCCACGTAGCTAAGCCCCTGGGGCAGGCATAATTGTAACCCTACTGACCTTGCACCCGGTTCTTCTGTCCCATGATCTCACCTAGAGTAAACAGTCCAGCTCCACGTTGCAGTGCTCTTTGGCCCACCAACCTGAATCAATAATGCTGCAGCTTAATTCTAAAAGTACAGTTAACACCTGGTCTGGACAGCTAGGAATTAAAGCCTAATTTAACCTCACTTCCCTATAGCCTAAAGGCCCCAAACTACCCCAAAACAAACTATAACACCTGGGGTGAGGCCTGTTTCTAAGATTGTTCTGTTTTCATTGGAGTACTGTTTAGATTCCTGTCCAGATATTCTGTAAACACTTCAGCAACTATGACTGCTATTCTTTGGGTATCCTATACTTTATTTTTCACAATTGCTTACTCCTTCGGAGAGGGAAGGGGGGTTTTCATGTTATTATGTAGGGGGGCTATCAGAATCAAAGCTAGTAGCTTTCTTGGTTTATGAACAGTTAGTTGCATTGTCCATTTGTTTTCTCTGCCTTTATTGTTGTCATTGTTTTCTGTGCATAATTCAGTAAAAAGACAGTATGAAAACAAGAGGACACGCCGTGCAGTTAGAGAGCATCAAATTGAAAACAAATCATTGCAAGGTTTACTGTTGCAGTTATCCAGGTCTTGCCGCATCTGAGTAAATAGATTGAGATTTCAGCCATTGTGAAGAAAGCCACAGCACATTGGCTGAAACACCGGTTCCACTTAAACGCAGCAAGACCCAGACAACCATCTCCTGTATAATAATTTGTCAATCTGCGTCCCTGGAGGCTGGTTGGGTTTGTAATTGTATGGAAATGAGCTACTACGTAATCAGCTCGCCTCCAGCCTTCCCTTCCCTCTCAGTGTCCCACCCTTGCGGAAAGGGGAAATTACATCAGAGGAGGGTGGGACACTGAGAGGGAAGGAAAGGGAATGCTCGAGCTGAGCCCGCCGCTTTCACTGACGCCACTGCAACTTGAGGTAAAGTACAAGTTTTAAAGGAAGGGCGGCAGGAAAGAAAGGAGGGCTGTTGTTGGAGAACAGGGCAGGCAGGTGAGGGCTGGGGTTGAACTGGAACTCCGGAGCTTAAAAAGGGGGCAGGTGAGAATCACTGGACATGGATGGGAAGGAAGAGCAGGGCAGGGGAGAATCACTGGACATAGAGGGGAGGGCAGGGGAGAAAGGAGAAATTGCTTAGATGATAGCCTTCCTAGGGCCCGTTTCATTTTTTGCGAAATGGGCTTTTTTGCCGCAGAAGCCTAAGAAAACGTAGAAATGGGGAAAATTTACAATTTATACAGATTTATTATTCAACTTGTTAAACTAAAGTAATATTACAGTGCTTTATTTATTTATTTAGAAAAAGATGACCCTAAGAACAATAATACAGAGACATATAAATGGAATCTTGGTGAGAAGCCTGAAGAGGAAAAGATGTTCTCAGAAAGAGAGAAAGAGTCTCCATCCTGTTCTGACTGGGGCGAAAAGGGAAAAAATCAAGATAAACAAAAACAGTCAACAGGAGTCTCAGCTCAATGTGAACAAAGTATCAGTGATATCACAAAAATAGCGGAAGAGCAGACACTCACCATGCAGCAGAGTATCCATTTGGGAGTAAAATCATTTCCATGTACTGAGTGTGATAAATGTTGTACTGTGAAAGGAACACTTAGTCGACACTGGAGACTCCACCCAGCAATAAAACCATTTATCTGCACTGAGTGTAATAAAAGCTTCAGTCAGAAAATAAACCTCACAAAACACCAGAGAATTCACACAGGAGTGAACCTATTTAGGTGTTCTGAGTGTGGTAAATCTTTCACTGACAAGGGCAAACTCACAAGGCACCATAGAATTCACACAGGAGTGAAGCCATTTGTATGTACTGAGTGTGGTAGGAGCTTCATTGACAAGGAAACACTCACCATGCACCAGAGTATCCATTTGGGAGTAAAACCATTTCCATGCACTGAGTGTGGCAAATGCTTCAGGTTGAAAAAATACATGACAATGCACCAGAGAATCCACGTAGGAGTGAAGCCATTTAAATGTTCTGAGTGTGGTAAAAGCTTCACTGAGAAGCGAAAACTGACAAGGCACCATAGCATCCACATGAGAGGGAATTCATTTACATGTAGTGAGTGTGGCAAGAGCTTTATTGATAGTGAAAGGTTTGCCATACACCAGAGAATCCATTCAGGAGGAAAACTAGTTCTATGCATGGATTGTGGCAAAAGCTTCACAAAGAAATACATGATAATACACCACAGAATCCACAGAGGAGTGAAGCCTTTTACATGTACTGAGTGTGATAAAAGCTTTACTGCGAAAGGAACACTCAGTCAACACTGGAGAATCCACACAGGAATAAAACCATTTGTATGCATTGAGTGTAATAAAAGCTTCAGTCAGAAAACAAACCTTACAAAACACCAGAGAATTCACACAGGAGTGAAGCCATTTATATGTACTGAGTGTGGTAAGAGCTTCATTGACAAGCAAACACTCACCATACACCAGAGTATCCACTCAGGAGTAAAACCATTTCCTTGCACTGACTGTGGCAAATGCTTCAGGTTGAAGAAATACATGATAATGCACCAGAAAATCCACAAAGGACTGAAACCATTTATCTGCAATGAGTGTAATAAAAGCTTCTGTCAGAAGGTAAACCTCACAAAGCACCAGAGAATTCACACAGGAGTGAAGCTATTTAGGTGTTCTGAGTGTGGTAAATCCTTCACTGACAAGGGAAAACTCACAAGGCATCATAGAATTCACACAAGTGTGAAGCCATTTACATATACTGACTGTGGTAAAAGCTTTACTGCGAAAGGAACACTTGTAACACACTGGAGAATCCACACAGGAACAAAACCATTTATCTGCACTGAGTGTAATAAAAGCTTCAGTCGAAAGGAATACCTCACAAAACACCAGAAAATTCACACAGGAGTGAAACCATTTAGATGTTCTGAGTGTAGTAAGACCTTTACTTACAAGGGGGATCTTAGAAAACATCATAGGATTCACACAGGAGTGAAGCCATTTACATGTACTGAGTGTGGTAAGAACTTCATTGACAAGCCAACACTCAACATGCACCAGAGTATCCATTCAGGAATAAAACCATTTCCATGCACTGACTGTGGCAAATGCTTTAGGCTGAAGAAATATATGATAATGCACCAGAAAATCCACACAGGACTGAAGCCATTTAGATGTTCTGAGTGTGGTAAAACCTTCACTGACAATAAGAAACTGAGAAGGCACCATAGAAGTCACACAGGAGTGAAGTGAACTACACGTACTGCATGTGGGTAAAAACTTCAGAAAACAAGACTTACACTATAACAGATAATCCACATAGGAGGGGATTTAATATCAAGTACTGAAAGAAATGATACAACATCCAGTTTCTCCTACATAAGCAAGCAACTGTGGAACGCACTACCAAACGCTGTGAAAACAATGTACAACCACCTAAACTTCCGGAAGTCACTAAAAACCAACCTGTTCAAAAAGGCATACCCCATCGACCCAACTTAAGTGCTTAAACCCTGCAACACAACAATACCAAAGCTTGTTATAGACTATACATAACTCTTCCTCTCTATGATTCCCAATGTGTCTCTAACACATGAACCTTATCCAACCACATTAACTCCTTGTATTTGTTTCTCTATCAGAGATGGTGAACGCCTCTACGGTACAATGTAAGCCACATTGAGCCTGCAAATAGGTGGGAAAATGTGAGATACAAATGTAACAAATAAAATAAATCATTGTACTGGAAAAGCATTGGGATCATGACCCTAGGAGAACTGTGGAAAACCCAAGAGGAGTGGCCTAATGGTTAGTGCAACAGGCTTTGATCCTGTCAACCTGGGTTTGATTCCCACTTCAGCTGTTTGTGACCTTGGGCAAGTCACTTAACCCTCCATTGCCCCAGTACAAACTTTGATTGTGAGCCCTCTAGGGACAGAGAAAGTACCTGCATGTAATGTGTACAGCGCTGTGTACGTCTAGTGGCGCTATAGAAATGATTAGTAATGGTAGTAGTAGGTTATGACAATCTGGGGCATCCTTATTCTGATGAATGATAAATTGGATGCAAAGAAACTGGGCATAATGGTGTAATGGTAATATTCTAGGCTGTTGTCCATTGCCCTCTGGCCTACACTATGTAAACAGGTCAGCTGACTCTTAAAACATCTACTGTCCTTTAATCCTAGTATCTCTCCCATGCTCTGTTGTTTTATATTATATTATATAAGTTGTTTTGTCAGATCATGCAGTATACACATGATCACTGTATGCTCACTAAGAGGAAAAACCATGAAGGAATTAAGGAAGATATGCTTGTATGGGTCTTTGCCAGCTGACCCAGACAGATAGGATGTGATTCTGGAAGACACACTATTATTTAACTAGGCTGCAGAGATGTGGAAGCCAAAGTCTCATGCTCCAGGGCTGACAAATCACCAGGCCTGCTGCAATATCACTCCTGACTTCACCTGCTGGTTGGAAGGACTTCCCCAGCCTGAGCTGAATAAAATGACTGAGACAGGATGTTGTGATTTATTGTGTATTGTTATTAGCTGTAAATATATATGTTGAATTTGCTTTAAATATATACATTGCATTTGCTTTTAAAAAGCTTAGGGTTAGCTATACATAAACTGCATTTTGTCTTTTGAAACATTTGTTCTTTCCTGGGCATTGTTCCAAGTCAAAACATCTGGCGTCATGGACAGGATACAATGTTTAAGAATGGAAAACCACAAGCCACTGAAATGCCTCCTAAGGGGGGGTGGAAGTTTAAAAAAATTGTATTTCAGGGTTGAACGTAGAATTATTTATAGAATTAGCTACAACATGGGCTGAAAATGATGGGTTGTGTGAAGACTGGAAAGATACTGTAGAATACGGGGAAACGATACGTGTGTCTCAATGTTAAAAAAAATTCCAGCTTTAAGAAAGGTAGGGGACAGAAGAGGGGAACAACTTAAGCAAGTTGAGGAACTAGAAAATCAGTTATGTGAACTTGAATACTGGAAATTATGAATGTTATCAACCACAGCTTCCAAATTATGCATTCTTGGGCGAATGCCTTTCAGTTAAAACTTAACGCTGAAAAAACACAGTGTCTTATACTTACATCACAATATAACACAAGCAAATTCACCTCCATAACCACTCCAAACTTTTCCCTTCCTGTCTCAGACACGTTGAAGATTCTTGGAGTAACCATTGACTGTAATCTCACACTTGAATGCCATGTTAAGAATACAACTAGGAAGATGTTTCAGTCAATGTGGAAGCTTAGAAGACTAAAACCTTTCTTCCCAAGAGGCATTTTTCTCAACCCGGTACAATCAATGGTGTTGAGTCATCTAGATTATTGCAATGCGCTGTATACTGGCTGTAAAGAGTATATCATCAAGAAACTTCAGACAGCCCAAAACACCGCAGCTAGACTCATTTTTGGAAAATTAAAATACGAAAGTGCTAAACCCCTAAGAGAGAAGCTCCATTGGCTCCCAGTTAAGGAACGTTCTGTGTTCAAAGATTGCACTCTGGTTCATAAAATCATTCATGGAAATGCTCTGGCATACATGTCAGACCTTATTGATTTACCACCCAGGAACACTAAAAGATCAGCACGCACATTCTTGGGACTTCACTTCCCTAGCTGCAAAGGTCTAAAGTACAGACTAATACATGCGTCTTGTTTTTCTTACATTGGCACGCAGCTGTGGAATGCATTACCACTGGATCTGAAAAATATTCACGACCTTATCAACTTTCGAAAACCTTTAAAGACTTTCCTTTTTAACAAGATTTGCCATAATAATCAATAATAGGAATTCCAACACATCACTAATTACTTGATAATCTGTATGCTTTATTGAATTGATTATGTCCATTTTGTTACACTTGTTCTTCATGTAACTAATTGTTTATCTACTCTTGATTGGCACTTGTCATGATGTATTATTGTAAGCCACATTGAGTCTGCAAATAGGTGGAAAAATATGGGATACAAATGCAACAAATAAATAAATAAATAACCAATTAGTATTATTATAATGTCAGAATATGTTGCTTTTTGATAAATGATATGTATCAGCAGAAACAGCTGCTTTCAGGGTGGCTCAATATAAATATCGAAGGTGAGGAAAAGGTTTGAATATGTGGAAATCCTCAGAAATTTAAAGGGCATAAGGTGCCTATAAGTGGTTTGGGGGAAAAGGTAACACCAGCAGTTCCCACTAAACTGCTTATTCAGATTGGCCAATTGCCTATGAGGGAATATTCTGTTTTACTTAATTGACATTGTGAAGGGGCTGGTTTTAAATTTAAGGGATGGGATTTATTTGGGAGACCATTACATATACTTGCTTGACCCATAATAGTGGGTACATTACAAATGCCTCCAGCTCGGCTGCCAAACTTACAGTGGTGGAAATAAGTATTTGATCCCTTGCTGATTTTGTAAGTTTGCCCACTGACAAAGACATGAGCAGCCCATAATTGAAGGGTAGGTTATTGGTAACAGTGAGAGATAGCACATCACAAATTAAATCCGGAAAATCACATTGTGGAAAGTATATGAATTTATTTGCATTCTGCAGAGGGAAATAAGTATTTGATCCCCCACCAACCAGTAAGAGATCTGGCCCCTACAGACCAGGTAGATGCTCCAAATCAACTCGTTACCTGCATGACAGACAGCTGTCGGCAATGGTCACCTGTATGAAAGACACCTGTCCACAGACTCAGTGAATCAGTCAGACTCTAACCTCTACAAAATGGCCAAGAGCAAGGAGCTGTCTAAGGATGTCAGGGACAAGATCATACACCTGCACAAGGCTGGAATGGGCTACAAAACCATCAGTAAGACGCTGGGCGAGAAGGAGACAACTGTTGGTGCCATAGTAAGAAAATGGAAGAAGTACAAAATGACTGTCAATCGACAAAGATCTGGGGCTCCACGCAAAATCTCACCTCGTGGGGTATCCTTGATCATGAGGAAGGTTAGAAATCAGCCTACAACTACAAGGGGGGAACTTGTCAATGATCTCAAGGCAGCTGGGACCACTGTCACCACGAAAACCATTGGTAACACATTACGACATAACGGATTGCAATCCTGCAGTGCCCGCAAGGTCCCCCTGCTCCGGAAGGCACATGTGACGGCCCGTCTGAAGTTTGCCAGTGAACACCTGGATGATGCCGAGAGTGATTGTGAGAAGGTGCTGTGGTCAGATGAGACAAAAATTGAGCTCTTTGGCATGAACTCAACTCGCCGTGTTTGGAGGAAGAGAAATGCTGCCTATGACCCAAAGAACACCGTCCCCACTGTCAAGCATGGAGGTGGAAATGTTATGTTTTGGGGGTGTTTCTCTGCTAAGGGCACAGGACTACTTCACCGCATCAATGGGAGAATGGATGGGGCCATGTACCGTACAATTCTGAGTGACAACCTCCTTCCCTCCGCCAGGGCCTTAAAAATGGGTCGTGGCTGGGTCTTCCAGCACGACAATGACCCAAAACATACAGCCAAGGCAACAAAGGAGTGGCTCAGGAAGAAGCACATTAGGGTCATGGAGTGGCCTAGCCAGTCACCAGACCTTAATCCCATTGAAAACTTATGGAGGGAGCTGAAGCTGCGAGTTGCCAAGCGACAGCCCAGAACTCTTAATGATTTAGAGATGATCTGCAAAGAGGAGTGGACCAAAATTCCTCCTGACATGTGTGCAAACCTCATCATCAACTACAGAAGACGTCTGACCGCTGTGCTTGCCAACAAGGGTTTTGCCACCAAGTATTAGGTCTTGTTTGCCAGAGGGATTAAATACTTATTTCCCTCTGCAGAATGCAAATAAATTCATATACTTTCCACAATGTGATTTTCCGGATTTAATTTGTGATGTGCTATCTCTCACTGTTACCAATAACCTACCCTTCAATTATGGGCTGCTCATGTCTTTGTCAGTGGGCAAACTTACAAAATCAGCAAGGGATCAAATACTTATTTCCACCACTGTATTTGGATGAAACAATATAGAACTCCTGGGGGATATGATAAAATACAGAATACTATTTGAGATTTGTTGGAAGCTTCCCCATATAATAATCCAGTCTTGTCAGTAAAAAAAAAAGTCAGTTGGAAGTTGGCATATGACAGTAGAGTATAGAGAACTGAACAAGTACAATCCCTCTTTGACTGCTGCTGTACCAGATGTGATTACACTGATAGAACGAATTCAAACACATGGTGGAAAATGATATGCGGTAACCGATTTAGCTAATGCATTTTTACCATACCGTTTAAAGATGAAAATCAGGACCAATTAAATTTCTCTATGGGGGTGAGGGGTGGGAGAAACAATATCTTTTTTTACCAGGTTACCACAGGGATATCTACATAGTCCTACAATCTGCCACCAAATTGTGGCAGAACATTTAGATGAAGTGTGTTTGCCTGCCCACATGCAAATATCTTATAATATAGGTGATATGATTTAGGGAGAGAATGAAGAAGTTCAAAGGGATTTAGAAAAAAGTGAGTGAAATAATGAGGAGTGGCCTAGTGGTTAGGGTGGTGGACTTTGGTCCTGGGGAACTGAGGAACTCAGTTTGATTCCCGGCACAGGCAGCTCCTTGTGACTCTGGCCAAGTCACTTAACCCTCCATTGCCCCATGTAAGCCGCATTGAGCCTGCCATGAGTGGGAAAGCGCAGGGTACAAATGTAACAAAAATAAAATAGATACTATTGGAGATTCTACATGGAATGTTGCTACTATTGGAGATTCTATATGGAAGTTGGAGATTCTACATGGAATGTTGCTACTATTGGAGATTCTACATGGAATGTTGCTATTCCACTAGCAACATTCCATGTAGAAGGCTGCGCAGGCTTCTGTTTCTGTACGTGCAGGACGTCAAACTCACAGAGGTAGAAGTCTGCGCGGCCACATTGGTGATCTGCAAGGGCCGACTTCTACATGGAATAGCAACATAGAATCTCCAATAGTAGCAACAGTGGAGGAGTGGCCTAGTGGTTAGGGTGGTGGACTTTGGTCCTGGGGAACTGAGGAACTGAGTTGGATTCCCACTTCAGGCACAGGCAGCTCCTTGTGACTCTGGGCAAGTCACTTAACCCTCCATTGCCCCATGTAAGCCGCATTGAGCCTGCCATGAGTGGGAAAGCGCAGAGTACAAATGTAACAAATATAAAATAGATACTATTGGAGATTCTACATGGAATGTTGCTACTATTGGAGATTCTATATGGAAGTTGGAGATTCTACATGGAATGTTGCTACTATTGGAGATTCTACATGGAATGTTGCTATTCCACTAGCAACATTCCATGTAGAAGGCTGCGCAGGCTTCTGTTTCTGTACGTGCAGGACTTCAAACTCACAGAGGTAGAAGTCTGCGTGGCCACATTGGTGATCTGCAAGGGCCGACTTCTACATGGAATAGCAACATAGAATCTCCAATAGTAGCAACAGTGGAGGAGTGGCCTAGTGGTTAGGGTGGTGGACTTTGGTCCTGGGGAACTGAGGAACTGAGTTGGATTCCCACTTCAGGCACAGGCAGCTCCTTGTGACTCTGGGCAAGTCACTTAACCCTCCATTGCCCCATGTAAGCCGCATTGAGCCTGCCATGAGTGGGAAAGCGCAGAGTACAAATGTAACAAAAATAAAATAGATACTATTGGAGATTCTACATGGAATGTTGCTACTATTGGAAATTCTATATGGAAGTTGGAGATTCTAGATGGAATGTTGCTATTGGAGATTCTACATGGAATGTTGCTATTCCACTAGCAACATTCCATGTAGAAGGCTGCGCAGGCTTCTGTTTCTGTACGTGCAGGACGTCAAACTCACAGAGGTAGAAGTCTGCGCGGCCACATTGGTGATCTGCAAGGGCCGACTTCTAGTGGAATAGCAAAATTCCATGTAGAATCTCAAATAGTAGCAACAGTGGAGGAGTGGCCTAGTGGTTAGGGTGATGGACTTTGGTCCTGAGGAACTGAGTTTGATTCCCACTTCAGGCACAGGCAGCTCCTTGTGACTCTGGGCAAGTCACTTAACCCTCCATTGCCCCATGTAAGCCGCATTGAGCCTGCCATGAGTGGGAAAGCGCAGGGTACAAATGTAACAAAAATAAAATAGATACTATTGGAGATTCTACATGGAATGTTGCTACGATTGGAGATTCTGCATGGAATGTTGCTACTATTGGAGATTCTACATGGAATGTTGCTATTCCACTAGCAACATTCCATGTAGAAGGCTGCGCAGGCTTCTGTTTCTGTGAGTCTGACGTCCTGCACGTCAGACTCACAGAAGCAGAAGCCTGCGCAGCCACATTGATGATCTGCAAGGGCCAACTTCTAGTGGAATAGCAACATTCCATGTAGAATCTCCAATAGTATCTATTTTATTTTTGTTACATTTGTACCCTGCGCTTTCCCACTCATGGCAGGCTCAATGCGGCTTACATGGGGCAATGGAGGGTTAAGTGACTTGCCCAGAGTCACAAGGAGCTGCCTGTGCCTGAAGTGGGAATCCAACTCAGTTCCTCAGTTCCCCAGGACCAAAGTCCACCACCCTAACCACTAGGCCACTCCTCCACTGTTGCTACTATTGGAGATTCTATGTTGCTATTCCATGTAGAAGTCGGCCCTTGCAGATCACCAATGTGGCCGCGCAGACTTCTACCTCTGTGAGTTTGACGTCCTGCATGTACAGAAACAGAAGCCTGCGCAGCCTTCTACATGGAATGTTGCTAGTGGAATAGCAACATTCCATGTAGAATCTCCAATAGTAGCAACATTCCATGTAGAATCTCCAATAGTATCTATTTTATTTTTGTTACATTTGTACCCTGCGCTTTCCCACTCATGGCAGGCTCAATGCGGCTTACATGGGGCAATGGAGGGTTAAGTGACTTGCCCAGAGTCACAAGGAGCTGCCTGTGCCTGAAGTGGGAATCAAACTCAGTTCCTCAGGACCAAAGTCCATCACCCTAACCACTAGGCCACTCCTCCACTGTTGCTACTATTGGAGATTCTACATGGAATGTTGCTACTATTGGAGATTCTACATGGAATGTTGCTATTCCACTAGCAACATTCCATGTAGAAGGCTGCGCAGGCTTCTGTTTCTGTGAGTCTGACGTCCTGCACGTCAGACTCACAGAAGCAGAAGCCTGCGCGGCCACATTGATGATCTGCAAGGGCCGACTTCTAGTGGAATAGCAACATTCCATGTAGAATCTCAAATAGTAGCAACAGTGGAGGAGTGGCCTAGTGGTTAGGGTGGTGGACTTTGGTCCTGGGGAACTGAGTTGGATTCCCACTTCAGGCACAGACAGCTCCTTGTGACTCTGGGCAAGTCACTTAACCCTCCATTGCCCCATGTAAGCCGCATTGAGCCTGCCATGAGTGGGAAAGCGCGGGGTACAAATGTAACTAAAATAAAAATAAAAAACATGGTTGAGAAATTAACCCTGATAAAATACAAGGACCAGGTTAAACAGTGGAATTTTTAGGAATAAATGGTAATGCTGGGGTGCAAGAAATCACTCCAAGAGCAAAAAAGGAAAATATTAGATTTTTCAATTCCTACCACCAAAAAGGGAACACATAAATTTACTGGTCTGTTTGGGTTTTGAAGATCTCGTATACCTCATTTGAGCCAAATTCTATTCAGTAACTAGGAAAACGTTTGAATTTAATTGAACAGAAAAACACTCAAGCTTTTGAGACTTGTTAGTGGGCTAAACAGATGGCCATGGATTTGTAGACTATGGAGCCTGGTCCTGTGTATCTGTAAATGATGATTATGCTCCCTGGTGGGGAACAGAATACCCCATTTGAAAGCAGTTATTGGCTTGTTACTGGGCAATTAATCCTCCATGTGCCCATGCATTCCTATTATGAGTTGGGCAATTGAGTTCTCCTTGCATCAGCACAGGAAGCAAGTGTGGTTATATGGAAGTGGTATATTCAGGAGTGAGCCAAACAGGGACCATTGGAGTGGCCCCTTTGCATAAGCAAGTGGCCGAATTGGATGCCCTGGATACAGGGCCTTATCCAGAATCCCTACAGGAGGAATCACTTGCTAAATGGGGAGTAGCATATGAAGAACTCTCCCCTGAGGACAGGAAACATGTCTGGTTCGCTGATGGCTCAGCTAAATACATAGGGGGGAAAAGCAGTATCATATGACCCCAGTACCACTCAATTGTTAACCACCACTGGTGAGGGCCAGAGCAGTTTTCCAGGCCCTAAAACATGAGGGGCAGGGGCAATTTATAGAGATTCCTGGGTGGTAGCAAATGGTTTACCCGTTTGGATGCCAACATGGCATAAAAATGATTGGAAAATTCACGAGAAAACTTTTTTTTGGGGGTGGGGGAAGAATTATGGGAACAAATTAGGGATATGACATCTACTATGAGGACTACAGTCCATCATGTAGATGCACATACAAATGAAACTGGTTTAGAAACTTTGTATAAATTCCCTTTCAGACCAATTTTCAAAAATGACCAAATTCGATATGGAAACATCTGAAGATGAAACAAAAAAAACAGCACCACGGGCCTTTAAAAATGGAACACAGTTCTTTAATGAATGAGCCTTGACAAAAAGTGATGACGTGGAAAACTTGGGGAATAACTCGAATATATTCCTCTACAATATATTATTCCTTACCCCACGTCTCATGTAGTAAAAACTACAAAGCACCAAGGCACTTTCACTTTCTGTATCAAAATGGATGAAAACATTTTGATACAGAAAATGAAAGTGCCTTGGTGCTTTGTAGCTTTTACTACATGAGACGTGGGGTAAGGAATAATATATTGTAGAGGAATATATTCGAGTTATTCCCCAAGTTTTCCACGTCATCACTGTGACCCCTGACGCAGGTGCTAGTCACCGAAACACGGCCCGTGTCGGGTCTTTTTGTCAAGGCTCATTCATTAAAGAACTGTGTTCCATTTTTAAAGGCCCGTGGTGCTGTTTTTTTTTGTTTGGACTTTAGTTTGTACTTTGTTCCCTCTCTTTTGTTACATCCAACATCTGAAGATGAACCATGAGCGATGGGACTGGCAGTGTGAGTGCATCAGAAAAGTGGACACCTGGGAGAGAAAGCCACTCTTACCGTGCATAATGAACCAATCAGCGCTGATGATTGGATGATAACCATTAGCAAGCATAATGATCTGTGTAGACATCCCAATGTGCATAACACTTTGGGGACGTGACTAGGGGTGTTTCTTTTGGGGGGGGGGGCATTTAGAATCATGCCTAATTGTAGGTGCATACAACTAGGCCTGCTCACGACAGGCCTAAGTACAGGCACCTACAATTACATATAGTTCAGCACTAAGCACGATTTTATAAAGAATGCATACCCCATATAGAATCACGCTAAGTGTATTTTTCTTGGCGTCATATATATAGAATTTGGGCCATTTTGTCACACCCCTCTCCAGTTTCTTGAAGTCTCCTATAGTCCAGCAGCCTCCTGTGTCTGAGGAACCTTTATTGCTTCCTGGAACTTGGCACTTTCTTTTTATAGCTCTGCAATGAGCTGCTGCATGATGATATCACATCCTGCCTAGGTATATAAGGATGTTCCCTATACGCAACCAGTGCCTCAGCAACATGCTTCCTGGTGTTCTGCTGACTTCAGTGTTTCTGCTTGCCTATTCCTGCCTTGCCTTGTTTCAGTGTTTATGCCTGTCTGTTTCTGGCTTGCTTGTGGCGTGCTGATCTCTGGCCTGTTCCTGACCTTGTTCCCCCAGCTGTTGGGCTTGGCCGTTGTCACTTCTAGCTTGGTTCTGCTACTGTGTCCTGAACTTTGTCAAGCGTCTGCGTCAGCAGCTGTCAGGGAGGACAGCGCTGCACAGGTGGAGCCAATCTCGCTACAGCTCAAGGGCTCACTTTCCTCATACTGGAGTGGTAGCTTTCTATGTTAAGGAGGGCTTTGAATCAAATAGATTGAAAATTCTGCAGGAAACAAAACACATCTTGGAAACCCTATGGAATTAAATTCCACGTGTAAAGGGGAAAAAGATAGGAGTGTATTACCTTCCACAGATGGATGTAGAAATGTTATCAGACATTAGGGAGGCTAACAAACTGGGCAACACAATAATCATGGGTGATTTCAACTACCACGATATTGACTGGGTAAATGTAACATCAGTGCATGCTAGGGAGGTAAAATTCCTTGACAAAATCAAGGACTGCTTTATGGAGCAGCTGCTACAGGAGCCAACAAGAGAAGGAAAAATTCTAGACCTAGTCGTTAGTGGAGCACATGATCTGATGCAGGAAGTAATGGTGCTGGGGCCACTTGATAACACTGATCAAGTTGGATATTGGCTTTGCAGTAAGTACACACAGGAAATCCAATATGTTAGCATTTAACTTTCAAAAAGGAGACTATGATCCTATATAATAATTCTCACCTGGAACATTCTGAAGCTCACTCTGTGGGAGGGAAACACTGAAGGCTAGGCTGTCAGCAACACTCACTCTCACTCATGCACCACTCACTGTCACTCAGGACCCGCCCTCAGCAACCCCAACGTTCTAAATGAAGCCTCAAAACCGGAACTGTGAGGCGCCAGAGATATCCTGTTTGCCCATGCCTGGAAACCGGAAGTCAGAACTGTGACATCTCCCCCTGCCCCAAAACCTTGCAGTTTTGCCTGTAGACGTAATCGAACAAGAGGCAGAGAACAGCAGCACAAGAATTTCTAGAGGAACCCCCCCCCCCCCCCCCCCGTTTTGTTTGCCTACTACAAAGGGAACGTTTCAGCTCTTCGTTTGCCAACACACAGCAGAGGAAAAGAGTCTCAGCAATCCGCTCACAAACACAAGAAGACTTTGACACCGTCAACACTTGGACAACATAAAAAGCAAAACGGCAAAGGGACCTTTTCTTTCACATTCATACATTTGCTTTTCCTGTATGTGCCACATTGCAGCTGCAGGACATCGCCATACATTCACATCTGGGGCTGGGTTTTACTTTTCTTAGGAGACAGGGGCAAAACGACCCTGAAAATGGGAGGGAGGAAGGGAGAGATGGGGGGGCAACGACCCTGGGAGGGGGGGCTGACCCTGGAACTTGGAGGGGGGCATGCATACGGACCCTGCAACTGGGAGGGAGGGGTAGAGGGCAGACCCTGGAACTGGCAGGGAGTGGGGCGGGGCACTCTCATTCTCACACTAACACTCTCGCACCCACTCTCACTCTCTGTCACACACACACACACATTCACTCTCTCTCTATCACACACTCACTCTCACACACACTCTGTTAAACACACACACTCCGAGGAAAACCTTGCTAGCGCCCGTTTCATTTCTGTCAGAAATGGGCCTTTTTCACTAGTAAAATAAGAAGAACAGTGAAAAAAAAACTTAGAGGAGCAGCTGCGAAGGTCAAAAATTTACATCAGGTGTGGATGCTGTTCAAAAATACTATCCTGGAAGCCCAGGCCAAATATATTCCGTGTATTCAAAAAGGAGGAAGGAAGACCAAATGACAGCCGGCATGGTTAAAAAGTGAGGTGAAGGAAGCTATTAGAGCTAAAAGAAAATCCTTCAGAAAATGGAAGAAGGAACCGACTGAAAATAATAAGAAACAGCATAAGGAATGGCAAGTCAAATGCAAAGCTCTGATAAGGAAGGCAAATAGGGACTTTGAAAAAAAAATTGCATTGGAAGCAAAAACATAGTAAATTTATATTAAAAGCAAGAAGCCGGCAAAAGAATCAGTTGAACCGCTAGATGACCGAGGGGTAACAGGGGCGATCAGGAAACACAAAGCCATAGTGGAGAGATTAAATGAATTCTTTGCTTCGGTCTTCACAGAGGAAGATTTGGGAGAGATACTGGTGCCAGAAATAGTTTTCAAAGCTGACGAGTCAGAGAAACTTAATGAAATCTCCATAAACCTTGGTGCAATTTGAGAAATTAAAAAATAGCAAATCTCCTAGCCCCAGACCTGTCAAGTCTCCGACATTCAGCGGGAGACTCCCACTTTGGTGGGTCATCTCCCACACTCCCGCCAAAGCGGGAAAGTCTCCTGCTGAGACATGGCGTCGGCAACTCCCCCTTCCACCCGGTATTCATTTCCTAGCCACTGCTGCTTCCCCTCTTCAGCAGCAGTGGCCGCGACCAAAAAAAAAAATTTAAAAAGGCAAGCACGGGGCCGCAGCAGCCTTCAAGCATGGGCTGTCGGCTCTACAGCCGCTCCTCTCTTCTCTCTCTCTACCCCCGGAGGAGCAGGAAATTGACATCGACTTCCTGCTTCGCTGCTGGGACGGAGAGAGGAGCGGCTGCAGCGCCGACAGCCCATGCTTGAAGGCTACTGCGGCCCCACTCTTGCTTTTTTAATTTTTTTGTTTGTTAGCTCTTTTTTTTTTTTTTGTCAAAGCCGCTGCTGCTCAACAGGAGAAGCAGCAGTGGCCAGGAAATGATTATCAGGTGGAAGGGGGAGCAGGAGGCAGGTAGAATGGAGAGAGTGGGAAGATGGGGAGAGAAGGAGGGGACATGGAGAAGGGCTGGAGAAAGAGAGAAGCTGCTGAAGATGGGGAGAAAGGGGGGGATCCTGACAGAGCAGAAAGAAGGATGACACTGGAAGGAAGGGTAGGGAGAGAAACAGGAGAGACATTGAAGGAAGGGGAGAGAGAGGGGGGACATGATGAATGGAAAAGGGTAGAGAGAGAGAGAGAGACACTGGATGGAAAGAAGGGGAAAGAGAGAGAGAGAGAGAGAGACACTGGATGGAAGGATCGTGAGAGGGGGGTAGACGTTGGATGGAAGGATCGGGAGAGATAGAGGGAAGACGGAAAGATGGGGAGAGAAAGAGGGAAAATGGACGGAGGATGGGGAGAGAAAGACGCTGGATGGAAGGATAGGGAGAGAAAGGTAAATAAAAGCAAGAGAAAAAGGAAACCGATATGGTTTTCAAAGCAAGTGGCTGAGAAAATAAAGGCTAAAGAGTTAGCGTTCCAGAAATACAAAAAATCTCAAGTAGAGGAACACGAGGAGGAATACCGGATGAAACTGAAAGAAGCCAAGAGAGAGGTACGTCTGGCGAAGGCGCAAGCGGAAGAACAAATGGCTAGAAATGTACAGAGGGGAGACAAAAACTTCTTCAGGTATATTAGTGAAAGGAGAAAGACTAAAAAGGGGATTGTGAGACTAAAAGATACAGCAAAACGCTATGTAGAAAATGATGAAGAAAAAGCCAATTTGCTAAATAGATACTTTTGTTCTGTTTTTACTGAAGAAAATCCTGGGGAAGGACCGAGAGGGACTGGCAAAAGTACACCTGAAAACGAAGTGGATAGAGCACCGTTCACGGAAGAGAGTGTATATGAACAACTTGGAAAGCTAAAGGTGGACAAAGCCATGGGGCCGGACGGGATCCACCCCAGAATACTGAGGGAGCTCAGAGAGGTTCTGGCGGGTCCTCTTAAAGATTTGTTTAATAAATCCTTGGAGACGGGAGAGGTTCCGAAGGATTGGAGAATGGCGGAGGTGGTCCCTCTTCACAAAAGTGGGGATAGGGAAGAAGCTGGAAACTACAGGCCGGTAAGCCTCACTTCGGTTATTGGAAAAGTAATGGAAGCCATGCTGAAGGAAAGGATAGTGAATTTCCTGGAAGCCAATAAGTTGCAAGATCCGAGACAACATGGTTTCACCAAAGGGAAGTCGTGCCAAACGAATCTCATTGAATTCTTTGACTGGGTGACGGGAGAATTAAATCAAGGACGTGCTATGGACGTCATCTACTTAGATTTCTGCAAGGCTTTTGACACGGTTCCCCACAGGAGGCTCTTGAATAAACTAGAAGGGCTGAAGATAGGACCCGAAGTGGTGAACTGGATTAGGAACTGGTTGACGGGCAGACGCCAGAGGATGGTAGTGAATGGAGTTCGCTCGGAGGAGGGAAAGGTGAGTAGTGGAGTGCCTCAGGGATCGGTGCTGGGGCCCATTCTGTTCAATATATTTGTGAGTGACATTGCCGAAGGGTTACAAGGTAAAGTTTGCCTTTTTGCGGATGACACCAAGATTTGCAACAGAGTGGACACCCCGGAGGGAGTGGAAAACATGAAAAAAGATCTGAAGAAGCTGGAAAAATGGTCTAACGTTTGGCAATTAAAATTCAATGCGAAGAAATGCAAAGTGATGCACTTAGGGAGTAGAAATCCAAGGGAGGCGTATGTGTTAGGTGGGGAGAGCCTGATAGACACGGACGGGGAGAGGGATCTTGGGGTGATAGTATCTGAGGACCTAAAGGCGATGAAACAGTGCGACAAGGCGGTGGCCGTAGCGAGAAGGTTGCTAGGCTGTATAGAGAGAGGTGTGACCAGCAGAAAAAAGGAGGTTTTAATGCCCCTGTATAAGACGTTGGTGAGGCCCCACCTGGAGTATTGTGTTCAGTTTTGGAGGCCGTACCTTGCGAAGGATGTTAAAAAAATGGAAGCGGTACAAAGAAAAGCTACGAGGATGGTATGAGAGTTGCGTTCCAAGACGTATGAAGAGAGACTTGCTGACCTGAACATGTATACTCTGGAGGAAAGGAGGAACAGGGGTGATATGATACAGACGTTCAAATATTTGAAAGGTATTAATCCGCAAACGAATCTTTTCCGGAGAGGGGAAGGCGGTAGAACGAGAGGACATGAAATGAGATTGAAGGGGGGCAGACTCAGGAAAGATGTCAGGAAGTATTTCTTCACGGAGAGGGTGGTGAACGCTTGGAATGCCCTCCCGCGGGAGGTGGTGGAGATGAAAACGGTAACGGAATTCAAGCATGCGTGGGACAGGCATAAAGGAATCCTGTGCAGAAGGAATGGATCCACAGAAGCTTAGCTGAAATTGGGTGGCGGGGGGGAGAGGGGCTGGTGGTTGAGAGGCTAGGATGGGGGAGGGCAGACTTATACGGGGTCTGTGCTGGAGCCGGTGATGGGAGGCGGGACTGGTGGTTGGGAGGCGGGAAATACTGCTGGACAGACTTATACGGTCTGTGCCCTGAAAAAGACAGGTACAAATCAAGGTAAGGTATACACATGAGTTTATCGTGGGCAGACTAGATGGACCGTGCAGGTCTTTTTCTGCCGTCATCTACTATGTTACTATGTTACTATGAAAGAGGGAAGACACTGGATAGAGACTTTTTTTTAATAAAAAAATAAGTTACTAAATTAAGTAAAGACCCAAGGAAACTTTACCTACTTTTAAACTCACTCCTTGACACTACCGCAATTTTATCACAACAAGTCGATCTTCCTTCTGCCGATCAGCTTGCAAGATATTTCAATGAGAAAATACTCACTCTACGCAACTCACTGTGCCACTTTACCACTGATATTGACAACTTTCTTAATGACCTTGATCTTCCACCTGGTCGTTGCCCAGCAGATCGCTTTTGGCTCAACTTCACGCCCTTGACTTCGGAGTCTGTAGCGCATGCGCTTAACAGGTTTTCTAAAACTTTTTGTAAACTGGATATTTGCCCTAATTACCTATTGTCTTCACCTCCTTCACGTTTTATTACTGACCTCACGTCTCACCTGAATTTTATGCTTCAGGAAGGTCGTTTCCCTCAGGACGATGGTAGTATTTTACTTACCCCAATTCCTAAGGACCCGAAGAAAAAAGCAAATATCATTGCTAACTATCCTCCAGTTGTTTCTATCCCGCTTCTAATTAAAGTAATGGGAAGTATGATCACTAATCAGCTTACACGTTACTCGAACAAATCCAATATTCTTCATGAATCACAATCTGGTTTCCGCACCCAACATAGCACTGAAACAGTTTTGATTACTCTGTTGTCCAGTTTTAAAAAAGCAATCTCTGTGTCACGTCTGTGGTCGTGACCCCTCTCAGGCTTACCTTATTTCTGGCGGTCAGCTTCTAAGCTGGCTTCTGTCTGGTCTTTCTGAGTTCTAGTCTGTTCTAGTCTGTTCCCCTCTCTCTCCTTCCCCTCATTCCTTTTCCTCCTTTCCTGAAGTTACTATTGAGGAAACTACACTTCTCCTTTCTTCCTCAAAATGTACCACCTGTTCCTCTGATCCCATTCCCACCCACCTTCTTAATGCCATCTCTCCTACTCTTATTCCTTTTATCTGTCACATTCTCAACCTCTCACTTTCCACTGCGACTGTCCCTGCTGCCTTTAAACATGCTGTGGTCACACCTCTCCTTAAGAAGCCTTCACTCGACCCTACTTGTCCCTCTAATTATGACATCCTATAGTATATCTCCTATCAAACTGAGCTCTCTTTTTCATCAAGCACTGCCATTTCCTCCCCTTTGAACTTCGTGGGTGTGGCTTGGATCTCTTTCAGGGAGAGAAAACTAACAACTTATAGCAGCAGCTTCAGAGAGCATTTTCCATCTCACAGATAGGCTGCAGAGAATACCTTCTCCTGCTTTAGACTTAATCCTACCCACCCTACCCCTCTACCCACCCACCCCTAGAGTGACATGTCTTATATAACCTCCCTATCAACCCACTCATTACTTTACCTCACCCATTTCTATTCTTCTATCACCTTCTCGCACTACTCCAACCAGAGTTACACCTGATCACACTGACCACCCTTCAACATCTTCTGTCCTTCTGTGACTGTTCTCTTGTGCTTGACTGCTTAAATATTTTAAATTTAAATGCTTTACTTTTTGTCTATTAGATTGTAAGCTCTTTGAGCAGGGACTGTCTTTCTTCTGTGTTTGTACAGCGCTGCGTACACTTTGTAGCGCTCTAGAAATGTTAAATAGTAGTAGTAGTAGTAATTACCGATGTACCTCAAACGTGTACCAGGGGGCGGAGTCATGTGGAGTGGGTGGAGCCAATACAAAGTGGGGCGGGGCTGGGGCGTGTACTAAAATCTCCCTCTCAAAAATTGGGACCCCTTGGCAGCTCTGTAGCCCTGGATGGTATTTATCCCAGAATACTAATAGAATTGAAAAATGAACGTGCAGAACTATATTTAGTAATATGTAATTTATCTTTAAAATCAAGAATGGTACCAGAAGGTTGCACAAATTAGCATGTTTGAAAATAGAAGTGAGATCAAATAAAAATGCTACCAACAATAAAGAACGAGAACGAGGATACAAGTTTGTGTATGTTGCTTTGAGTGTAGGGGATGACGGCTGCGTGGGTAAGGGGAAATATAGACTAACCAACTTGGCTTCAACTTTTTGACGTCACCCCGTCTCCGCTTTTTCATGTCAGCTCCCTCTGGCGCTGATTGGTCCGAGTTCTGTGTGGGTGGAGTGAGGAGGAGGAGGAGGAGACATTTTAGCGCCCTCTGGCACTGATTGGTCAGAGTTCTGTGTGGGTGGAGTGAGGAGGAGGAGACATTTTAGCGCCCTCTGGCACTGATTGGTCAGTGGTCTGTGTGGGTGGAGTGAGGAGGAGGTGGAACAGCTCCCTCCGGCACTGATTGGCCATAGTCCTGTAGGTAGCGAGAGGAGGAGGAATTTCAGCTCCCTCTGGCATTGATTGATCAGAGTTCTCCTGTGGGTGGAGTGAGGAGGAGGAGCTTAATTTCTCTCTTCTTTGGCTTTCTGTTCTGTCTTTTGTTTTCTCCCTCTTGATTCAGAGAACTTACTTTTGTACTTTAAGGTAAGACCAAATTGAATTATATTCTTTGCGGAGCGCAGATGATTTGCTGAAAGTGGCATTACTACATATATGAGCATAGGGTTTTAATTTCCAAATCGAAATGGGATAAGGCAGCAAGTTGCCATCCTATATAGAAGCTAATAATGGATCCAGGAATTGTAGCCTTGAATGCATCACACCAGATTGGGGGGGGGGGGGGGCGATGTCCAATTTTATTATGGAGACAGTAGTCTTGTATAACTGAGTTTGAGCAAATGTACCAGAAAGAGGCAGCACATACTGTAGCAGGACGTGTTTATCCACTCCTTAAAAAATATATATGTTATTGAATATAATTGAAAATACAAAATAATATAGTGAAATTCAGGTATAAGCAAGTCACAAATGTACTACAGAGAAAGCATGAGTACAATGAGTGAATAGCCAGGACCAAAGTATAAATATTCTCAGATAAGAAATAAAGTGGCTGACTCTTGTGATTTATACACCAGATAAATAATTATCTAAAGTTGTCCATTTTAACAACTTATGAGATTTCTGGAAAGTGCAACTTAAATTATTTTAATAGTTCTTATACAATATAACCCAATTCCACCACATATGGAAGGAAAGAGGTGAGTTATCCTTCCAATGATTAGCAATGAGTTTAAGGGCAGCAGATATTAGAAAATCAAATAGAAATTTGTCAAACTCATCAGATATTTCTGATAGGATAATTGATTTCCATATAATACATTTCAAGGTAGTAGTTGACAAGTGAAGGATATCAGGTATTTTACTCCAAACATTGGACAAAAAAAAATTTGGAGATTGCCTGCCTCAGGGGTCTAAACACAATAATATACATACAATAAAATGAAAACAACCTAACGTACAATGTGAAATGATGAATCGAGTAAATAACGGAATTCAAACATGCGTGGGATAAACATAAAGGAATCCTGTTCAGAAGGAATGGATCCTAAGGAGCTTAGCCGAGATTGGGTGGCAGAGCCAGCCGGTGGTGGGAGGCGAGGATAGTGCTGGGCAGACTTATACGGTCTGTGCTAGAGCCGGTGGTTGGGAGGCGGGGCTGGTGGTTGGGAGGCGGGGATAGTGCTGGGCAGACTTATACGGTCTGTGCCAGAGCCGGTGGTGGGAGGCGGGGCTGGTGGTTGGGAGGCGGGGATAGTGCTGGGCAGACTTATACGGTCTGTGCCAGAACTGGTGGTGGGAGGCGGGGCTGGTGGTGGGGAGGCGGAGATAGTGCTGGGCAGACTTATACGGTCTGTGCCAGAGCCGGTGGTGGGAGGCGGGGATAGTGCTGGGCAGACTTATACGGTCTGTGCCAGAACTGGTGGTGGGAGGTGGGGCTGGTGGTTTGGAGGCGGAGATAGTGCTGGGCAGACTTATACGGTCTGTGCCAGAGCCGGTGGTGGGAGGCGGGGCTGGTGGTTGGGAGGCGGGGATAGTGCTGGGCAGACTTATACGGTCTGTGCCAGAGCTGGTGGTGGGAGGCGGGGCTGGTGGTTTGGAGGCGGAGATAGTGCTGGGCAGACTTATACGGTCTGTGCCAGAGCCGGTGGTGGGAGGCGGGGCTGGTGGTTGGGAGGCGGGGATAGTGCTGGGCAGACTTCTACGGTCTGTGCCCTGAAAAGGACAGGTACAAATCAAGGTAAGGTATACACAAAAAGTAGCACATATGAGTTTGTCTTGTTGGGCAGACTGGATGGACCGTGCAGGTCTTTTTCTGCCGTCATCTACTATGTTACTATGAATAATAATTAAGTGAAAAAATAAATAATAAATAAGTTGACTCCATATAAGAAAAAGAATTAAAAGAACATACCATTATTTATTTGATTCATCATTTCCTGCCCATCTTCAAGTCCTTACTCGAAACCCATCTCTTCTCCCTTGCTTTTGGCGCATAACCACCTACACTGACTACATAGTTTGTAACCTTTAAGCTCTCTTGAGCAGGGATGGTCCTTCCCCGTATTAAACTTGTACAGCGCTGCGTAACCCTGGCAGCGCTATAGAAATGCTAAGTAGTAGTAGTAATTTCATATTGTACATGTTGGGTTCTTTTTATTTTTATTGTATGCTTATTATTGTTTTTACACCCTCGAGGCACGCATTTTGCTGAAACACAGTGCTGTGTCGGGTCTCTTGAAGAATAAAAGTTTTGTTTTTAATCAGTTGTCCTTCTTTTATCCTTCCGGAAGAGCTTCGCTGGTTATACACTACTTATTAAAAGAATCTTAATTAACATACTCACTAATATCATTAAACCAAGTCGGGCTTTATTTACTTGCAAGGAGACAGATCCAACTGCAGTCAGAAGGTTGTCTGACTCTAAAATCCTCCCTGCGTCTCTTATACATTTTCTGTGTGCAGGAATACAACGAAAGCTTGTCAACACGTTCATATTTTCTAGCATGTTACATTTCTAGACTATTGGGAGTCAATTTGTCTGGTTCTCAAGCAAGATATCTAGGCGCATCCCATTCTACAGCTCATGTACACAAGGTCACAGAATCTACAGTTCAGAGAGGCCTAAGAATCTACATTTAATTTAATATAGTAAGAATGATTAACCCTATCTTAGCAAAACATTTTTTTACACTACTCCTCTCCTGTCTACTTCTGTAAGTAGTGCATCATGATCCTCCGCTCTGGCGGTTTCCCTTTATTTAAAAAAAAAAACTAGACATCAGATGTTAAAAATTGTTATTCCAGTTTTTCAAGCATTAATTAGAATGTAAATATAAAATGAATATAAGAGACCTTTGCCATGTAATATCTACCTGAAAGGAGAATTGTGATGAATAAAACAGCTACTCAAAATTTAAAAAAAAATTTAACAACCAGCTGTAAGGCAACATTGAATGTGCCTGTGTGATAGGGTAGAGGATGAACAGACAGACACTAATCCCATATGAGTGAGGTTTAACAATCAGTTTGAAGTATGAAGAAAGTAACCTCTTATATAACAAACCGAAAAAAACTGTGAATGAATTAATAAATAAATAAATAACTGTTGGATATTTAACAAAAGAAAAAAGGAAGTTAAAGGCATGCACAAAGAGATTATTCAAATAAGTATGCATAGAAATTAAGATACTGTGAAGAACAATCTTAGGCCCCCTTTTACAGAGCCGTGCTAGTGATGCTGTCCTTAGTTCATTGCTTGCCCCCTACCTCCCTGGTTCTCATAACAAACAGAGCAGAAGGCTCTGCTGCACTGGCTCCGACGGCTGATTTGAACCATGGAGCCTCACGGTTCAAATTCAGCAGTTAAAGTCGGCGCAGCAGAGGAGCAGGACACGGCACCGGCCTACAGCTACTACTACTACTATTTAGCATTTCTATAGCGCTACAAGGCGTACGCAGCACTGCACAAAAATAGAAGAAAGACAGTCCCTGCTCAAAGAGCTTACAATCTAATAGAGTAAGCAAATCAAATCAATTAATGTGTACAGGAAGGAGGAGAGGAGGGTAGGTGGAGGCGAGTGGTTACAAGTGGTTACGAGTCAAAAGCAATGTTAAAGAGGTGGGCTTTCAGTCTAGATTTAAAGGTGGCCAAGGATGGGGCAAGACGTAGGGGCTCAGGAAGTTTATTCCAGGCGTAGGGTGCAGCGAGACAGAAGGCGCAAAGTCTGGAGTTGGCAGTAGTGGAGAAGGGAACAGATAAGAAGGATTTATCCATGGAGCGGAGTGCACGGGAAGGGGTGTAGGGAAGGACGAGTGTGGAGAGATACTGGGGAGCAGCAGAGTGAGTACATTTATAGGTTAGTAGAAGAAGTTTGAACAGGATGTGAAAACGGATAGGGAGCCAGTGAAGGGACTTGAGGAGAGGCGTAGTATGAGTAAAGCGACCCTGGCGGAAGACGAGACGGGCAGCAGAGTTTTGAACCGATTGGAGAGGGGAGAGGTGACTAAGTGGGAGGCCAGCAAGAAGCAGATTGCAGTAGTCTAAACGAGAGGTGACAAGGGTGTGGATAAGGGTTTTGGTAGAGTGCTCGGAAAGAAAGGGGCGGATTTTACGGATGTTGTAAAGAAAGAAACGACAGGTCTTGGCGGTCTGCTGGATATGAGCAGAGAAGGAGAGAGAAGAGTCAAAGATGACCCCAAGGTTTCGAGCTGAGGAGACAGGGAGAATGAGAGAGCCATCAACAGAAATAGAAAACGGGGGGTAGGGGGGAGGTGGGTTGGGGGGGGAAAATGAGAAGCTCGTTTTTGGTCATATTTAATTTCAGGTGGCGTTGAGACATCCAGACAGCAATGTCAGACAAGCACGCTGAAACTTTGGTTTGGATGCAAGGTGAGATATCAGGGGTAGAAAGGTAGATTTGGGAGTCATCAGCATAGAGATGGTAGGAAAAGCCATGGGATGAGATTAATGAACCAAGGGAAGAAGTGTAGATAGAAAAGAGGAGGGGACCATCTATCCTCTTGTTCCTCCACCTGTGTAGAGCATCAGGGAAGGAGGGAAATCGGAGGTAATGAACAGGACAAGTTAGGTGGTTGCAGCGGGAGGGCGAGGTGCGTGCTCTGGGTGGAAGGGGAGTGGAGGAGAGAGAGAGGAAATGAAAAGAGCAAGCTGAGGAGGGGTGCCACAGGAGGGGTGGAATAAACAAAAAAAAAAAACCCCAGGAAAATATACTAATACAAAAATCACTATTACTTAGGTAAGAGGAGTAGCCGCAGAAAAATAACACCCACATGGTAGTCTTACAAGACCACTATCGGGTGAAGCATAGCACTTCATTCATTGGGTAGCTCACTTTCCTTGTGATTTTGTGCCCTTCAAACTCCAAGCAAGTGCACTGCAATAAATCGCCTCAGCCAGTTTCAATAACAAACCAGATAAGAATTGAAAAAGAAAATCTTTTCACTTATGAGCCCGGCGTTGGAAAAGTCCATAGACCATTATTAAATTGACTTGGGGAAAATCCACTGCTTATTTCTGGGATAAGCAGCATAAAATGCTTTGTACTTTTTTGGGATCTTGCCAGGTATTTGTGACCTGGATTGGCCACTGTTGGAAACAGGATGCTGGGCTTGATGGACCTTTTGGTCTGTCCTGGTGTAGCACTACTTACGTATTTATGTACAGCAGACACTAAGGACTCCATAGATGTAGTCGCTTGATGCTCATGCTCGTGCAGAAAGACTGCTCTCCCCAGGATATCAAGGTGGAGACACTGAAAGTATGGATGAGGGAGAAGGAAGGCACGGGTGTGAAATATCTGAGTGGAATTCCATAAGGGAGGGAGGAAGTGGGTGTGGGAAGGAGACAGACGGCTAGATGTATTGGCAACATTGACAAGAAAATGTGGGAACAGTTTTGACTATGTGGGGGAGGGTTTGGGATGGTTATGATGCTAGAGAGGTTGAAAGAACTGTGGTGGGGTGTGAGCTGGGGGCTCTGCGGTGGGGGGGGGGGATATGAGAGAGAGAGCTCTAGGCATCTTTACCAGGGGGGGGGGCAGATTGACAGAGGTACGGGACGTGTGTGCTGAGAAGAATGGAGAAAGAATTGCTGGGGTTGCTGGAATGAGAAAAAATGAGAAATTAAAGCTGGGGGACAGAGAAAACGGCAGGGGAGGGTGGACATCCTTCTTAGGAAGGGGAGTGGACGAGTAGCCTACTGGCTAGTGCAGCGGGCTTTGATCCTGGCAACCTGGGTTCCATTTCCACTGCAGCTCCTTGTGATCTTGGGTAAGTCACTTAACCCTCCATTGCCCAGGTACAAAAACTTAGATTGTGAGCCCTAGACAGAGAAAGTACCTGTATGTAATGTGTACAGCACTGCGTATGTCTAGTAGCACTATAGAAATGAGTAGTAGCACTATATTAGTCATACTAGTTGGAGACTAAGATTTCCGTGGGTGGGGGGAATCTATTGGAGACAGCTTAAGTGGAGTCAGTCCTGGAGCACAGAAGAGCCAGATGCTCATGCTGGGGGGATTGTACACAAAACAAATCAGAATTTGTTTTTAAAATGTGCGCAGTTACAAACCCCAAAACAAGACATGAGGGAGGTAATATGTCAAGAGAATAAATCCAGCTGGATTTTAAAGCATTCTGAGTACCTCTCCCTGTCCCTGAGTGTGTATCTGGTTTGTGTTTCAGATGCGGGTGACGTTTGAGGACATCGTTGTCTCTTTCTCCCAGGAGGAGTGGAAGTATTTAGATGAAGGGCAGAAGGAGCTTTACAGGGAGGGTGATGAGGGAGAATTACGAGACTCTGATCTCCCTAGGTAAGGATTTCTTTTATTCCCCATGTTAAAATCCCTTCTCAGGGAGATTAAGGAGTAACTGGCAGCGGGTGGGTCTCAGTGCAGGAAACCTTAGTGACTAATAAAATGAGTGATTGATAACCGATAATGAGTGATGGTGAGATCATCCACTCTGTGTACAACGCAAGCAAGCAAGGGGGATTCGGCAACACAAACTAAACGACACCACAGAAGTCTAGTGGGTCACAGATGGAACTGAGAAATAAAGTCTTAGGCTGAAGGAAGCGAAATTTATGGAAGAACACAAGCGAAAAAGCCAGTTTCTCCAAAAATGAAACGGGCCCTAGGAAGGCTATCGTCTAAGCAATTTCTCCTCTCTCCCCTCTATATCCAGCGATTCTCCCCTCCCCTCCCTTCCATGTCCAGTGATTCTCACCTGCCCTCCCCTGCATGTCCAGCGATTTCCCCTCCCCTCCATGTCCAGTGACTCGCCCCAGCCCCCCACCTGCCCCCCTTTTAAGCACCCGAGTTCCAGTTCAACCCCAGCCCTCACCTGCCTGGCCAGTTCTCCCCACAACAGCCCTCCTTTCCTTCCTGCCGCCCTTCCTTTAAAACTTTTATTTTACCTCGAGTTGCAGTGGTGTCTGTGAAAACGGCGGGCTTGGCTCGAGCATTCCCTTTCCTTCCCTCAGTGTCCCGCCCTCCTCTGACGTAATTTCCTCTTTCCGCGAGGGCGGGACACTGAGAGGGAAGGGAAGGCTTGAGACGAGCCGATTGCGTAGTAGCTCATTTGCATACGGTTACGAACCCAGCCAGCCATCCAGGGATGCAGATTGATAAATTATTATATAGGAAATAAGCATAGACAAATTATCCTACAATTTTTTATATATATATATATATATATATAATTTCTTTGTATCTCACCCACCTGTATCCTCACATTCCAACAAGGGAAATGTCTCAATAAGATTTAAACAAACAGGACCTCAAGACTCCCGATAGGGAATGAATACTTCAAGTATTAACATAATCCACTATCATAAATGGAAGTGAGAAAATATCATAGGTCCCTAAATGGGAAAAATAAATCAACTGCAAAAACTCCTTTTCAAGGAGAAAATCAGGTGATTTAAAAACCATTTTTCACACTGAGGAACAAGTGAGTGATCGTACAAATCGAATAACAAAAAATGGCCAAAAACTGGAATATAACAAACCCAAAAATAACAGGAACCCCCCCCCCCCCCCCCACACACACAACACACACAAACAACACCATATATTAAAGGATACAAAATTAAAAACCATTACAAGAGCATGGCCAGCCCCTCAAAACAGAAAAAAGACTTAGCTGTAGCTATAGCTAATAACTGTAGCTGTAACTCTCGTTAGCAAGCAAACTTTTCACAGGAATTTCTGCTCTAATGGCTGACTAACTTCTGTCGTTCCAAACAACATAGTGAAGGAATTCCACAGTCAAACACAATGTATCTGGAGGGATCAGATTGGCCACTGTTGGAGACATGATGGAACCTGGCCCAGCTGGGCACAGAGTTTCTTATGCTTTTATGTACTTAATGTGTATATGGTTTCTAGATAACTATTTTGTTTTCCTGAATAAGCTGCTAAGATTCTACAGTTTCACTTTCAGGGTGTTAAAGCAATTAGGAACTAATTGGTTAACATTGCAGTATGAAAATTTATGGTGGTTTTTCCCCTGCTTGCTTTAAGAAACTATGACAAAGCCTGTGCATGTGTGTCTATAGACTGACATAGTCAGCACAGTGGAGCTATTGGGCTCATTTTCGAAAGAGATGGACGTCCTTCTCCCAGGGATGTCCAAATCGGTATAATCAAAAGCCGATTTAGGAGGTCTCCAACTGCACTCCGTTTCAAGGACAGCCAAAGTTCAAGGGGGCGTGTCGGAGGCGTAGCGAAGGCGGGACATGGGCGTGCCTAACACTTGGACGTCCTTGACCCATAATCGAAAAAAAACAAGGACATCCCTGACGAACACTTGACGTTTTCACCCGGACCTGTTTTTCTATGACTAAGGCACAAACAGGTGCCTGAAAGGACCAGATGACCACCGGAGAGAATCGGGATGACCTCCCGTTACTCCCCCATTGGTCACTAACCCCCTCCCACCCTCAAAAAACATCTTTAAAAATATTTGCGTGCCAGCCTCAGATGTCATACTCAGGTCCATGACAGCGCATGAAGGTCCCTACTACTACTACTACTATTAACATTCTAAAGTGCTACTAGGGTTACGCAGTGCTGTACAATTTAACATAGAAGCAGCTATAGTGCACTTCAGACCGGCGGACCCAGGCCCATCCCCCCCCCCCCCACCTGTTACATTTGTGGAGGAAACAGCGAGCCCTCCAAAACCCACCACAAGCCCACTGTCCCACTGTACCCTCATCTAGGTGTCCCCCTTCATCGTAAGGGCTATGGTAGTGGTGTACAGTTGTGGGTAGTGGGTTTTGGGGGGATCAGCACACAAGGTAAGGGAGCTATGTACCTGGGAGCAATTTATGAAGTCCACTGCAGTGGCCCCCTAGGGTGCCCGGTTGGTGTCCCGGCATGTCAGGGGGACCAGTGCACTGCAAATGCTGGCTCCTCCCACAACCAAATGGCTTGCATTTGGCTGTTTTTGACATGGACGTCTTTGGTTTTGAAAATCGCCGAAAGTCAGAAACGCCCATGTCTAGGGACGACCAAATCTAGGGTCGTACAAATTTAAGGATTTGGACGTCTCCGATGGTATTTTTGAAATGAAAGATGCACGTCCATCTTGTTTCGAAAATAAGGTTTTCCCTGCCCCTGGATTTCGCCATTTTGCGTCCCTTTCGAAAATGCCCCTCCACATGATCCTTGTGAATTAATTTTTGACTGTCTTTTCTTTTTGGACTTCAGATTATAAGTGTAGGCTTCTTTTAGAATCAGGGTTTCATTCATACATGGCCATCTAGATAATTTTTAATATAAATATTTGTTAGATTGTATGCAATGTGAAAAGATCAAAAATTACTTTTAAATATCAAATCTGCATCTCTGGTAGTGAACTTGTTAAACTGTTGTTCTCCTTCAGTAATTACAATGCTGTTTTCATTTATTTAGAAAAAGATGGACTGTAAGAACAGTAATACAGAGAGACATGACTGGAAGCTCGTTTGAGAAGCCTGAAGGGGAAAAGATGTTCTCAGGAAGAGAAAAGAAGAAACTTCTTCCTGTTCTGACTGGGGAGAAAAGGGAAAAAATCAAAAATAAACACAACCTTCAGCAGGAGGTTTAGCTCCGTGTGAGCAGAGCACCAGTAATATCACACAGACGGGGGGGACAGCGCAGACAAGCCAGGTCAGAGATCAAAGATGTTTATGTGATGGATGGAGATGTTCCTCGGAGACCACCAAAACAGTTTATTACAGGTGTGAAACCCTTCACATATGCTGAGTGTGGTAACAGCTTCAGTGAGACAGAAACACTAGCAAAGCATCAGAAAATCCATTCAGGAACCAAAAGATTTACGTGCACCGAGTGTGGTAAAAGTTTCACTGAGAAGGGAACTCTCACCAGGCACCAGAAAATCCACGTTGGAGTGAAATCATTTACGTGTTCAGAGTGTGGTAAAAGCTTCATCGAAGCAGAGAAGACTGACCGTACACCAGAGGATTCATTTAGGAGTAAACCATTTACCTGTTCTGAGTGTGGTAAAAGCTTCTTTGAGAAGAGAACACTCACTGAGCACCTGAGCATCCATTTAGGAATAAAACCATTTACGTGCTCTGAGTGCAGTGAAAGTTTCATTGGGAAGGGAAGACTCACCAGGCACCAGAGAATCCACATAGGAGTGAAGCCATTATATGTCCTGAGTGTGGTAAAAGCTTCAGTGAGCAGAGAACACTCACCAAGCACCAGAGAATTCATTCAGGAGTGAAACCATTTACATGCTCTGAGTGTTGGTAAAAGCTTCTTTGACGAGGAAACACTCAATTTGCACCAGGGAATCCACTTAGAGATAAAACCATTTATGTGTGCTGAGTGCGGTAAAAGCTTCATTAAGAATGGAACACTCATCAGGCACCAGAAAATCCATTCAGAAGTAAAACATTTACCTGTTCTGAGTGTGGTAAAAGCTTCACTGAGAAGGGAACACTCATCCGGCACCAAAGAATTCATTCCGGAGTAAAACCATTCACATGCTCTGAGTGTGGTAAAAGTTTCATTGAGAAGGGAGCGCTCACCAGGCACCAGACAATTCACATTGGAGTGAAACTATTTCCATGTTCCGAGTGTGGTAAAAGCTTCATTAAGAAAGGAAAACTTAAAAGACACCAAAGAAGTCACACAGGAAGTGAAGCCATTTACATGTAGTGAGAGTAGTTAAAACTTAATTGATAAGGAAACACCGTGCACCAGAGAATCCATTCAGGCATACCACCATTTACATGCACCGAGTGTGGCAAAAGCTCTTTGAGAAGAAACACTCACTAGGCACCATAGAATCCATTTAGGAGTAAAACCATTTACATGTTCTTGAGTGTAGTAAAAGCTTCATTGAGAAGAGAATCCATTATGGAGTAAGACATTTACATAGGTCTGAGTGTGATAAAAGTTTCACTGAGAGAGGATCACTCACTAGGCCCCAGGAGAATCCATTGACCTGTAGTGAAAGCGTTAGTGGTAAGATAAACATTTCACAGCAGTAGAGGAATCCACACAGGAGTGAAGCTCTTTTAATGTAGTGAATGTGGCAAAAGTTTCAGTGGGACAGTGACACTCAGAAGTCAAACCTCACAAAACGCCAGAGATCCACACATGAGTAAAACCATTTCCCTGCACTGACTGTGGAAAAAGCTTCAGGTTGAAGAACTACAAATAATGCACCAGAGAATCCGCACACGAGTTAAGCCATTTGCATATACTCAGTGCAATAAAAGATTCTTTAAGAAGGGAAACACTCAGAAAATACTTGCAAATCCACACAGGGAATGAAGCCATTTGCCTGCACTGAGTGTAATAAAAGTTTCATTTAGAAGGCAAAGTTCAAAAACACAGAGAAGCCACACAAGAGTGACACCATTTACATGCTGTAGATGTGGTAAAAGCTGAATTGGCAAGAGAAATCTCACAAGGCACCATAGAAATCACATGGAAGTGATGTCATCTACATTACTGAGTGTAGTAAAAAGCTTCATTGACATGGAAACACTCACTCTACACCAAATAATCCAGTTCAGAGTAAAATCATTTCTAAGCACTGACTCTGCTAAAGTCTTCAGTTAGAATTAAAATATTGATAATGCCCACAGAATCCACACAAGCATTTGCATGTACTGAGTGTGGTAAAACCTTCACTGAGAAGGGAATACTTACATTGGAGAATCCACACTGGAATGAAACCATTTGCTTGCACTGAGTGTATTAAAAACTTCGGTCAGAAGATACACCTCTCAAAACACCAGAGAAGTCACACAGGAGTGAAGCTGTTTACATGTGCTGAGTGTAATAAAAGATTCTGTAAAAAGGTAAACCTCAGAAAGCACTGAAGAATCCACACAGGAAGGCATATATAAATATCTAAGAGTGGAGAAAGGAATAATTAGAAAGCAGAAATTGCTGAGACAAAAAAAAATCAGTAATGACTTCCTGCACTCTCATTCAGCTTTGGCATTGTAGACTGGCCTCTTAAATACCTTCAAAAACTAGATGTGTGAATGAGAAAACTCCTCCATGCCCATGGGGTCTTCTATAAGAATTTGTGCTTGCCAAGACTGTACATTCCTAGATCTAAAGGAGGAATGGGTCTCCTAGAAAAATTACACTTATCAGTCTACTGTCAGAGGCCTCCAGGCTTACATAATAGCATCATTAGATCCCAATACACAAAAAAGTATTGAAATATGAAAGAAAACTGACAGAACCCTTCGATGAGTAGAAGGATGGGTGAAAAATCCTTCGTTACCAAAAGGAAAGGAAGCAACAGACTTTGTGAAAGAAGAGAAAAAACCTTCAAGGAATTGGATCAGCAGGGGAGAAACAACGAGTGTCAGATGCTTAAGTACAGCGGGAAATAGAAAGTGTTACTCCAGGAACTATTTGTGGATCAGATTCGGACACAATAATGGTAAGGAGAGATGAGCAATTGAAAGTTGCAGCCCAGGCACACAGATTATGGACGAGATGGTTTACAGCTAGCACTGAAAAAACTGGTCAACAGACATGTTGTAGATTCTATAAGAGAGAGCTCGAATCAGGTTACTCATCTCACGGCTGGCTGTGAAGGGTTGATGGTGGAAACTTTTTATAGAAGATGACGCAATAAGGTGGTACATCTCATTCACTGGAAACTCTGTAAGCATTACAACATCAGTGTACCAGAAAAGCATTGGGATCATGACCCTAAGAGCATTGTGGAAAACAAAGAGGTTATGATCACCTGGGACATTCATAGTCCGACTGATAAAAAGCTGATGCCAGAAAACCGGATATAGAGATGGTGACAAAACAGTGGGTTTAAGCCTGTAAAACTGTATTGGCCAGCAAGTGTGCATGTTTATGTTTAAAGTTGTTACAGAGACTGACTGTTCCTTCTTTAGTAACACAGATAAGAAGGTAACCTGCAGTGATGTGGCCAGCTATTTTTGAAACTTGTTCTGGGCTCCGATTGGCCCAGGAGCTCAAAAATTTAGCTAGGATGTATGGCTTTTTTCTCCAGTCTTAGCTAGGGCGAAAGAGAGAAGGATCTATTTGCTGAGGCCCTGTGAACAGTTATATTTGATAACCTGTGAGCAGCTGTATGTCGTATCTCCCCAGGTACTATTTAGATAGTAAACAAATGTTTAGTTGGTTTTATAATTGATCCATATTTCAGTTACCTGTTACTGTTTGCACCTTTCTGTTCATTTATCTAATTTTTCATGACAATAAATTTTTAGTTTATTGCCTCTGCTTGTCTGGACTGACTAAGAATCCTGGTGGTTTGTGTGTTGGGTCTGTGTTTTTTCTAGGAACTGTGGGACCTCTGGGAGTGTGGTCCCAGTAACCTAGAAATCACTGGGGATAATTTGAGAGCAGAAGACTCACTCAGAGGCGGTTGGGACCCAGTTGGGGGAGGAGGGTGCTAGTGTAGAGCACAAGGGACAGGTGCAGGTGGACCTGAGCTATGCTGGGGATAGACCCTCTAAGTGGCTGTGGGGTAGCCCCAGGCTGGTGGCTAGGCATTTTGTGACAGACCTTGTCTTCCTTTTTTGGTGGTAGCATGGTGGAATTGTCAGGCTCAATGTATGGGTGAGGGTCATCATCCACTGAGTGGCTCACAGTCTTTCTTTTATCTGTAGCCTGCAGATACAGAACACAGTGAACGAGTGCAGCAATAACAGGGTCCCTTCCCTGTTCAGTTTTGTTTTTGGTAGTGTTAGGAGGCTAGCAACGTGTTGATGGCAACTGGTAGCAGCCCTCAGATACTGGATATGCCTGACCTAACACTAGAGTGACCGGATGACCTCAGCAAGGAAGAGCTGCGGGACTGGCCTATGCAGAGTTCTTTCGGGGTGAGAGCAGAACCCTTATGGGCAAAGGCACGTGAGTTGACAGGGCCAGATGCCACATCAGCTGATATCTATCAGACCTACATGGTAAAACTACAGTGGTTAGACCAGCTGCAGTGAGAGGAACGGGAACAGCAGTGTGAGGATTGGGAGTTCCAGCTGCAGAAAATGAAGTTGGAGCTGGAGATGGCTCATATCCAGAGCTTCAACCCAACCTCTGCGCTGAGGCCAGAAGCAGGATCCACAGCCTAGATCGGGCCCAACTGTTTTGTGGAGTTTGATGGTACCTGAGGTGACATAGATGGATATCTAACTGCCTTTGAAAAAAATGTGCCGCCTCAATAAGATTCCTCAGAAAGACTGGTTGCGTTATCTGGGAAGAAGTTCACTGGTGCAGCACTTGAGGCATTTCAAGGACTGTCCATAGAGACATGCTTTCAGTTTGAGGAGGTGCACAAAGCTTTATTGAACCGTCGAGTCCTGCAGACTGAAGTTCCGGACTTTGTAAAATGGGGTGGATTATACAGCAAGTTTGTAATTCAGCTAAGATACCAGCATCGGTGGTGGCTCAGTGAAGCTGAATTTAAGACCCTGGAGGACTGCCAAACTCTGATGGTCCTGGAGCAGTTTCAAGGTTGTCGTCCAGAGGTGAGGGAACATGTTCAAGATCGCCAGCCCCGTACTCCAGAGAAGGCGGCTGAGTTGGCTGACATCTGTACAGCTAACCGTCCCTGGTTGGCAAAGGAAAACCATCTGTATCCGCAGCAGCCAGATCTAAGGGCAACCAGGGCCCTAAGCCAAATATTGTTGCAATCTCAGAGACTGTCAGCAAACCTAAAGACTTTAGGCATGAACATCCTTGTTACTAGTACATAAGTAATGCCACACTGGGAAAGACCAAGGGTCCATCGAGCCCAGCTTCCTGTCCACGACAGCGGCCAATCCAGGCCAAGGGCACCTGACAAGCTTCCCAAATGTACAAACATTCTACATGTTATTCCTGGAATTGTGGATTTTTCCCAAGTCCATTTAGTAGTGGTTTATGAACTTGTCCTTTAGGAAACCTTCTAACCCCTTTTTAAACTCTGCTAAGCTTCTACCGCCTTCACCACGTTCTCCGGCAACGAATTCCAGAGTTTAATTACGCGTTGGGTGAAGAAATATTTTCTCCGATTTGTTTTAAATTTACTACACTGTAGTTTCATTGCATGCCCCCTAGTCCTAGTATTTTGGAAAGCGTGAACAGACGCTTCATATCCACCTGTTCCACTCCACTCATTATTTATATACCTCTATCATGTCTCCCCTCAGCCGTCTCTTCTCCAAGCTGAATAGCCCTAGCCTCCTTAGTCTTTCTTCATAGGGAAGTCGTCCCATCCCCGCTATCATTTTAGTCGCCCTTCGCTGCACCTTTTCCAATTCTACTATCTCTTTCTTGAGATGCGGCGACCAGAATTGAACACAATACTCAAGATGCGGTCGCACCACGGAGCGATACAACGGCAATATATAATCATATTCTGTATTCATCCTTGGTAGTGATTAGCTTGGAAATGTATTCCCAACAGGGAGGGGGTGGAAAATTTACAATTTATTTATACAGATTTTTTATTGAACTCGTTAAACTGCTGTTCTCCTAGAGTACTATACAATGCTCTTTTCTTTATTTATTTAGAAAAAGATGACCCTAAGAACAGTAATGCAGAGACACATAAATGGAAGCTCAGTGAGAAGCCTGAAGAGGAAAAGATGTTCTCAGAAAGAGAGAAAGAAGAGACTTCGTCCTGTTCTGACCGGGGAGAAAAGGGAAAAAATCAAAATAAACAAAAACCTTCAACAGGAGCCTCAGCTCTGTGTGAACAATGTACCAGTAATATCACACAAACAGTGGAAGAACAGACAAACCAGATGAGAGTTCAGAGATGTTTGTGTGATGCATATGAGATATTCTTCAATGATCATTTAACTCTGAAATCACATCAGAGATTCGATACTGAAGAGAGACAATATATTTGTACGGACTGTGGTAAAACCTTCAGTCAAAAGAGAGAACTACAGCAACAGCAAAAAAACATGCATAAAAGAGACACACTCTAGGTTCTGAGTGTGGGAAAGATTTAAGTAGGAAGACAGAGAAACATGAGCACAATAATAAAGAAACTAGAGTGTGTACAACTACAGTAGATGAGAAAACCTTTATCAATAATGGAAATATTACAAAATACCAGAAAAATGACACTGATGAGAGATTCTCTTCATGTCCCAGTTCTGACAAAAGTTTCAATCAGGAAAAAAAACTTAATAAGAAATGCAAAATTCCACCCAGAAGAGATACTAGTTTCAAGTGTTGAATGTATGAAAAAATTCAGCCATGGAGAAGCATTCACAGATCGTAAAACACCTCAGACTGGTGAAGAATCAATGATTACTACTAAATCTGAAAAAGTCTTTTGCAGAAAGGCAAACTTCTCAAAATACCAGAAAATTCAGAAAAATGAGAGCTTATATAGTTGTGCCGATATTGATACAAGTGCTTGTTGGAAAAGAAATCTCACAGTTCATAAGAGAATCTACAAAGGAATGAAACCATTCATCTGCACTGAGTGTAATAAAAGCTTCAATCAGAAAACAAACCTCACCAAACACCAGAGAATCCACACAGGAGTTAAACCATTTAGATGTTCTGAGTGTAATAAAAGCTTCAGTCAGAAGGCAAGCCTCAAAACACCAGAGAATTCACACAGGAGTGAAGCCATTTATGTGTTCTGAGTGTGGTAAAAGTTTCATTGAGAGAACAAAACTTAGAATACACTGGAGAATCTACACAGGAATGAAACCATTCATCTGCTGTGAGTGTAATAAAAGCTTCAGGCAGAAGCAATACCTCACAATACACCAGAGAATCCACACAGGAATTAAACCATTTATCTACACTGAGTGTAATAAAAGCTTCAGTCAGAAGGCAAGCCTCACAAAACACCAGAGAATTCACACAGGAGTGAAGCCATTTATGTGTTCTGAGTGTGGTAAAAGCTTTATTGTGAAGGGAACACTCACAAGGCACCAGAGAATTCACACAGGAGTGAAGCCATTTGCATGTACTGAGTGTGGTAAGAGCTTCACCAAGAAACGAACACTTGAAAGCCACTGGAGAATCCATACAGGAATGAAACCATTTCTCTGTACTCAGTGAAATAAAAGCTTCGATCAGAAAACAAATCTTGCAAAACACCAGAGAAGCCACACAGGAGAGAAGCCATTTTCTGAGTGTGGTAAAAGCTTCATTGAGAAGGGAGATCTCACAAGGCAACATAGAATTCACACATGAGTGAAGCCATTTATGTGTAGTGAGTGTGGTAGGAGTTTGGTTATTTTTGACAAGGAAACGCTCAATATGCACCAGAGTATCCATTCAGGATTAAAACCAGTTCCATGCACTGAGTGTGGCAAATGCTTCAGGTTGAAGAAATACATGATAATGCACCAGAGAATCCACACAAGCCATTTACATGCACTGAGTGTGGTACAAGTTTCACTGAGAAGGGAACACTGGAGAATCCACACTGAAATGAAACCGATTACCTGCACTGAGTGTAGTAAAAACTTCAGTCAGAAGGTACACCTAACAAAACAGCAGAAAAGCCAAACAGGAATGAAGCCATTTACGTGTACTTAGTGTAATAAAAGCTTGTGTTACAAGGTAAATCAGAGAAAGCACGGAATAATCCACACAGGAGGGCATATATCTAGGAGTGGAGGAAGAAACAACTATAAAGCAGAAATGGCTGAGAGAAAAAAATCAGTAATGACTATTATAGGAGACTTCCTGCACTCTCATATAACTTTGGTATTGAAGACGCCTCTTAAACACCTTCAAAAAATAGATGTGTGAATGAGAAAACTCCTCTATGCCCACAAGGTCTTTTATAAGAATCCATGTATGCTGAGACTGTACATTCCTAGACCTGAAGGAGGAATGGGTCTCATAGAAATCATTTACACATATCGAAATACTGTCATATATTGAAACATGAAAGAAAACCTCCAGAATCTTTTCAACAAGTAGAAGGAATTGGTGAAAATCTCACTACCAAAAGGGAAGAAAGCAACAGAATTTGTGAAGGAAGATGAAAAAAAACTTTTCAAGGAATTGGATCAGCAGGGGAGAAACAACAAGTGGAACATTGTCATACCAGAATACAAATTATATCATAGTGATAGGGTAGGGTAGATCAATTGGTGGATTAATAGCACTGTATGTTAAAGAAGGCCTTGAATCAAATAGTCTAACAATTCTGCAGGACACAAAACACATCTTGGAATCCCTATGGATAGAAATTCCATGCGTAAAGGGGAAAAGGACAGTGATAGGAGTGTACCACCATGCACCTGGCCAGGATGAATAGGCAGATGTAGAAATGTTATCAGAACTTAGGGAGGCTAACAAACTGGGGAACACGATAATGGGTGATTTCAATTACCCAGATATTGACGTTAAATGTAACATCAGGGAATGCTAGAGAGGTAAAATTCCTTGATGAAGTCAAGAACTGCTTTATGGAGCAGCTGGTTCAGGAACCAACAAGAGGGGGAACAATTCTAGACCTAGTCCTTAGTGGAGCATGATCTGGTGCAGGGGGTTTTGGTGCTGGGGCCGCTTGATAACAGTGAACATAACATGATCAGATTTGATGTAAGTTCTGGAGTAAGTACACACAGAAAATCCAAAATGTTAGCATTTAACTTTCAAAAGGAGATTACGATAAAATGAGAAGAACGGTGAGCAGCTGCACTCAAAAAATTACATCAGGCGTGGATGCAATTCAAAAAGGCCAGATATATCCCATGTTAAAAAAAAAGGAGGAAGGAAGGCCAGTCGATAGCCGACATGGTCAAAAAGTGAAGTGAAGGATTCTATTTGAGCTAAGAGAAAATCTTCAGGAAATGGAAGGATCTGACTGAAAAATTAGGAAACGGCATAAGGAATGATAAGTCAAATGCAAAACGCTGAAAAGGAACGCAAAGAGAGACTTTGAAAAGATGATTGCATTGGAGGCAAAAACATATGGTAAAAACCTTTTTTTTTAGGTATATTAGAAGCAAGAATCCGGCAAAAGAATCTGTTGGCCCGCTAGATGACCGAGAGACTGTGGGGACAAAAGTAGTCGTACAGAATTGCACGATCCTATACTGTGAATCTGTCTTTTCACAGACTTAGGCCATATCAGTTTCCGTGCAAAAGCTTGTTCCTGTAATAGGCCTCAGGCACATTGCTGACACATCAAGGCTAACGGAGGCAAAAACAACTGTTCATAGCAACTTTGTGTACTGAGCTGAGGAGTGGGGACCTTCATGGAGAGCAGTAAAACAGCTACGGCATCTGAAGCTGGGTTTGTGTTCCCTCGGAGGTATAACGATGGAAAACACCAGATGTAGACATCGGTCAGCATGACTCTTCAGATCTCCAGGAAAAGGTATAAGAAGGGCTCCAGACAATATCATATGAGAGAGAGAAGATGGAGTAAAGAACAGAAAGTCAGCATTAAAGCTGTGGCCCCCTGGCCTATATGCTGACTTGCCTGGGAAGAGCTATCATCTGCTGACCTGCCTAGGGCTCCTGTTGCTGCCTTCCCGAGAGGAGAAACACACTTGCCATCCCAGCTGTAGTGTCTCCAGCTACAATAGCTACCTGACTATTCCTGGATCACAGTGTTCGTGATTGGGTGAGAGTGTTGTCATCTGTCAGGTTGAAGTGTTTTTTTATTTTATTTTTTATTGCATTTGTACTCCGCGCTTTCCCACTCATAGCAGGCTCAATGCGGCTTACATATTATATACAGGTACTTATTTTGTACCTGGGGCAATGGAGGGTTTAGTGACTTGCCCAGAGTCAGAAGGAGCTGCCTGTGCCTGCAGTGGGAATTGAACCCAGTTCCTCCAGGACCAAAGTCCACCACTCTAACCACTAGGCCACTCCTTTCTGCCTTAGGAGTCAGGTGTCCTGTACTTTATAGAACTAGGCGCTAGTGTGTTTTTTCCTTGCCCTGCCTTGACAGATATATAAATTCATGTTCTACCATCATTTTGGATAGTGTCTCTGATTTGCATTGCTATTATTGCTGCCACTATAGTTAATAAACAGCTTTTATACATTTATAATAACATCTGAGTCTTGTATCATTTCATGTCAGTATTCCTTTGGGCTAGGGTGAGCTTGGTTATCGTCTAGAGTGAGGTATAATTTCACATATTCCAGAGTATTATTGTTTATACATTTTTTTCCTTGTCTACATCCCCTCTTTACCTGTCTCTACAGGATGCATGGTAAATAACATGTTTTAGCCCCACAGATAAAAGGGGCACTCAGGAAAGACAAGGCCATAGCAGAGAGATTAAATGAATTCTTGCTTCTGTCTTCTCTGAGGAAGATGTAGGAGAGAGACCAATGCCAGAAATGGTATTCATTGCTGATGAGTCAGAGAAACTGAATCAAATCTCTGTAAACCTAGAAGATGTAGTGGGGCTGTTTGACAAATTGAAGAGTAGCAAATCACCTGGACTGGATGGTATACATCCCAGAGTACTGACAATTGAAAAATGAACTTGCAGAACTATTGCTAGTAAAATGTAATTTACCTTTAAAATCAAGCATTGTACTGGAAGATTGGAGGGTGGCCAATGTAATGCTGATTTTTTAAAAAGGGTTCCAGAGGTGATCTAGGAAATTATAGACCGGTGAGCACACCACCCGAACTCTCATCCACTCTCTCATTACCTCTCGCCTTGACTACTGCAACCTACTCCTCACTGGCCTCCCACTTAGCCATCTTTCCCCCCCTTCACTCCATTCAGAACTCTGCTGCACGTCTTATCTTCTGCCTGGACCGATATACTCATATCAGCCCTCTCCTCAAGTCAATTCACTGGCTTCCAATTAGGTACCGCATACAGTTCAAGCTTCTCCTACTAACCTATAAATGCACTCGATCTGCGGCCCCTCCCTACCTCTCTACCCTCATCTCCCCCTACGTTCCTACCCGTAACCTTCGCTCTCAAGACAAATCCCTCCTTTCAGTACCCTTCTCCACCACCGCCAACTCCAGGCTCCGCCCTTTCTGCCTCGCTTCGCCCCATGCTTGGAATAAACTCCCTGAGCCCATTCGCCAGGCCCCCTCTCTGCCCATCTTCAAATCCTTGCTCAAAACCCACCTCTTCAATGTCGCCTTCGGCACCTAATCACAACACCTCTACTCAGGAAATCTAGACTGCCCCTACTTGACATTTCGTTCTTTAGATTGTAAGCTCCTTTGAGCAGGGACTGTCCTTGTTAAACTGTACAGCGCTACGTAACCCTAGTAGCGCTCTAGAAATGTTAAGTAGTAGTAGTATGTTGTTGCCAGGCAAAATAGTAGAGACTATTATAAAGAACAAAATTGCAGAGCATGTACATGGATTAATGGGACCAATCCAGCACGGATTTAGTGAAGGGAATCTTGCCTCACCAGTCTGCTACATGTCTTTGAAGGGGTGAACAAACATATGGATAAAGGTGAGCCGGTCAATATTGTGTATCTGAATTGTCAAAAGGCATTTGACAAAGTACCTCAAGAAAGACTCCTGAGGAAATTAGAGAATCATGGGATTGGAGGTAATGTCTTATAGTGGGTTAAAAATCAAGTTAAAAGATAGAAAACAGAGAGTAGGATTAAATAATATTCTCAATGAAGAAAAGTAGACAGTGGGGTTCCCCAGGGGTCTGTGTTGGGACTGCTGCTTTTTAACATATTTATAAATGATCTAGAGATGGGAGTAACTAGTGAGGTAATTAAATTTGACCATGACAAAGTTATTCAAAGTTGTTAAATTGCAAGAGGATTGTGAAAAATTGCAAAAGGACCTTATGAGACCGGACGTCCAGATGATATTTAATGTGAGCGAGTAAAAGTGATGCACGTGGGCAAAAGCAACCTGAACTATAGCTACATGATGCAAGGTTCCACATTAGGAGTCACCACCCAGGAAAAGGATCTAGGTGTCATCTTTGATAATACGATGAAGCCTTCTGCTCATTGTGCAACGGCAGCTAAGAAAGCAGAATGTTAGGTATTATTTGGAAAAGAATGGAAAACAAAATGAGAATGTTATGGCTTTTCAGCTTGGAGAAAAGATGGCTGATACATGTCTATAAAATACTGAGTGGAGTGGAGTGGAACAGGTAGACTTTAATCGCTTGTTTACTCTTTCCAAAAGCACAAAGACTAGGGGTCACACAATGAAGCTACTAAGTAGTAAATTTAAAACAAATTGGAGAACATACTTCTTCACTTATTATGTAATTAAACTCTGAAATTTGTTGCTAGAGAATAACGTAAAAGCAATTAGCTTAGCAGGGTTTTAAAAAAGGCTTGGACAAATTCTTAGAAGAAAAGTCCATAAACCATTATCAAGATTGACTTGAGAAAATCCACTGCTTATTTTTAGTATAAGTAGCATAAAATCTGTTTTACTCTTTTGAGATCTTGCCAGGTACTTGTGACCTGGATTAGCCACTGATGGAAACAGGACACTGGGCTAGGTGGACCAAATATAGCTATTCCTATGTGCCGCTATGGCCTCACAGTTCTAAGCAGCTTACAAGAGAAAATAAGCTGGAGCCAGACCTCCAGGACTGCTGTACACAATGGATATAATAAAATCAATATTCAAGGTTAAAATTAAATCAGCATAACACAACACAAATTTTCTGAACAACCAAGTTTTCAACATTTTTCTAAAAGCTAATAAGAATGAGCATTATAGAATAAACCTGAAGTATCTCTACAAATTTTAGCAAATTGAAATGCCCAAGAAAGTTCCATCAATTTAAACCATTTTTTAATCCTTTTTTGCAAAGACCACATGCTTTTCCGGAGATGGGAAGGCGGTAGAACGAGAGGGCATGAAATGAGATTGAAGGGGGGCAGACTTAAGAAAATGTCAGGAAGTATTTTTTCACGGAGAAGGTGGATGCTTGGAATGCCCTCCCGCGAGAGGGGGTGGAGAGGAAAACGGTAACGGAATTCAAACATGCGTGGGATAAACATAAAGGAATCCTGTTCAGAAGGAAGGGATCCTCAGGAGCTTAGCCTTGAATGGGTGGCAGAGACGGTTGGGAGGCAGGGCTAGTGCTGGGCAGACTTATACGGTCTGTGCCAGGGCTGGTGGTTGGGAGGCGGAGATAGTGCTGGGCAGACTTATACGGTCTGTGCCAGAGCCGGTGGTGGGAGGCGGGGCTAGTACTGGGTGGACTTATATGGTCTGTGCCCTGAAAAAGACAGGTACAAATCAAGGTAAGGTATACACAAAAAACTAGCACATATGAGTTTATCTTGTTGGGCAGACTGGATGGACCGTGCAGGTCTTTTTCTGCCGTCATCTACTATGTTACTATGATATAAATAAAATGGTATAAGGCCTCCTAATCTTTATAAAGAAAACAAGCTAACTTGAATAAAATATGAGCTTTTATGGGTAACCTGTGAAGTATTATGTAATACCGAGAGATCTTATCAGATTTTCCAAGTGAAAAAAATAATGAACGGCAGTATTTGGGATGGAAGTCTGTTTATTGAGAAAGAAATGTGCTGTTCCAAGATCATAGGTACCAAGCCAGAAGGCATGAATTCTGTTCCAGGATTAGCAGTCGGAAAGCCCAGTGCTTCACCTGCGATGACCACCGTTCCCCAGCAGTTGAGCCCCTGGGTGCTGGCAGCCGACAGGACTTGAGGAGGGTCTAGACAGGATAGATGACCTGGAAAGGTACCAGAAACAGTAGTAGTCTAGGCAGCAGAGGAGTGAGACAGGGCAGTGACCTTGGCCAGAGGGCAGCTACTGGTACAGGCTGTGGCAATAGCAGGCAGAGACAGGTTCATGCTATAGGACCAGACAGGCGACTGGCTAGCAGACAACAGAGTCAGGTTCAGGCAGGCGACTAGTGAAAGGGAGAGTCAGGTTCAGGCAGGTGGCTAGCAGAAAGCAGAGTCAGGTTCAGACTTACAGGTTCAAGCAGTTGGCAAGCAGAAAGCAGTTCCAGGCTAGCGGCTAGCAGAAAGCAGAATCAGGTCCAGGCAGGCAGGTAGCAGAAAGCAAAGTCAGGTCCAGACTTACAGGTTCAGGTAGTGGCAGAAAAAGATGAAAGAAACACACCAGCGCAACCAACAGGAAAGTAGCTGAGGCAGTGAGCCACGACCTGGCTCTCCCCTAAAAGGTGAGGGTGTCTGATGTTTGTGGTAGCCACGCCTTCACCCGGGGGAGAGCTCCAGAGAGGGGGAGCCAAGTGTGTTGCGTCGCACTGTAGTGGCTGGACAGTCCCAAGGATAGGTTGAGCCACGTTCCTCGATGTCGGGGAAGGAGGGGTCATGTGTGCTAGTGCTATTGCAGCTGGGCGTGCTGTGAACGACCCCGGGATCGTGACACTGAAAAGGGGTTTCGTTTTAGTGGATTTTTACCAGTTTATAGAAAGTGAGGCAGAGTGACCCAGCACAAGGAATTGTCTACAGTATAACTAGGGAAGGTTTTGTCTAGACAAAGTCATATTACAAATTTTAGTTTTTTTAAATGTAGGTTTTATCTTGTATTAGTTTAATTTACTGGATTGGCGTTTGCCTTTGCGGTGCGATGTAAGCCACATTGAGCCTGACGCAGTTGGGAAAATGTGGGGTATAAATGTGATAATAAGTAAATAAATAAATAGCCCTGGATAGTTGCAGCCATTGGTAAAATTGTGTGGTAGGTAGATTAAAGTCAGCCTGTAGTTCTGCAAAGGATTTAAAAGAAGGAGGGTCAGAAGTGAAAATAGCTGTAAAATCCCATATGCCTACTTGTTACCAAATTGGCCAGGATACTTTTTTACGGTAAGTATTTGAGAGTTAAACCATAGGCTAGAGTGTTAAGATTTTGACCAGGGAATCGCCAATGATTTATCTTGTTCTTTTAATACAAAGAGGGATGTTTTAATAATATGATTAGAAAGACGTTTAGGTGGAAGTAACATACCTGGTGCTCTGCTTAGATATGGAATTAAATAAGGATTGCTCAAGATGAAACCATGAGGATGTAGAGGCCTCGGAAGAGGCAACCCAAGCCATGATGCAGCAAAAAGCACAATGGTATGACAACAGGTCTGGGAAATTCACACCACTATCCTGCTTAGGGGCTGTATGTACGTCCTGTCATTGGGAAGTAGATCCCCCAGACAAGGAAGAGTACCTTCAGACAAACATAGGAAGACCACCTGGGTATAGTCTATTCCCATTCTGCTCAGGGTAGACCCCTGGGACACTGCTGGGGTGGTTGTAGTCCAGGGTAGAGAATGACACAGGGATGGGGACAGATCCCACGGGGATAGGGACAGAGCCCATGGGACAAACTTTGTCCCCCATGTCATTTCTACTTTGAAGCCTATTAATGAACTGGACTGTTATTTATATTTGAGTGATGCCTACAATGATTTATTTGTTGCATTTGTATCCCACATTTTCCCACCTATTTGCAGGCTCAATGTGGCTTACATTGTTCCGTAATGGCGATCGCCGTTTCCGAAATGAGAAATACAGAGTTATTTTGCATTGAAGTTCGTAAGTGACATGGAGGGGCATAATCGAACGCGAACGCCTATCTCCATGGGCGTCTATGTCCGAAAACGGGTACGTGTAGAGGCGGGACAGACCGTATTTTCGAAAAAGTGGACATTTTTGAGCTGGGCGTTTGGTTTTTTTTAGCGATAAAGGAAACTAAAAACGCCCAGCTCAAAAACGTCCTAATTTGAGCCATTTGGTCATGGGAGGGGCCATGATTCGTAGTACACTCGCCCCCCTGACATGCCAGGACACCAACTGGGCACCCTAGAGGTCAGTGCGGTGGACTTCAGACAACGCTCCCACATGCATAGCTCCCTTACCACGGGTGCTGAGCACCCAACCCCCCTCCCCCAAAACCCACTACCCACAAATGTACAACACTACCATAGCTCTTAGGGGTGAAGGGGGCACCTACATGTGGGTACAGTGGGTTTTGGAGGCCTCCCATTTACCAGCACAAGTGTTACAGGTAGGGGGGGGATGGGCCTCGGTCCACCTGGCTGAAGTGCACTGCGGTACCCACTAAAAGTGCTCCAGGGACCCGCATACACGCAGGCCTCTAGGACTTGTTGCTGCTATATAACATTGGCACACCAGTTGACACCTGAAGACTAATCTCTCCGAAAACGTCCTTTATTGGAATAAGCATGCTTACTCACAGTTAACTGCAAATCAGAGGTTGTGCCCCACTGGCAATGAGTCTCCCTGGTACTGAGATTAGCAGTAGGTCAGAGCTGGCAGAATGCTGTACAATGCCCTCTTTCAGCCACATTCAAGGGAAGAACTAAGTTGTCTAACGTGGCTAACACAGGAAAGGGAACTAAAACTGGCTTGCAAAAATGGCCACTACCACATGGACTACAACAGGAAACACAACAGGGCACACTCTGACCCAGCAGAGGGAAAAGCACCATGGGAGTAGAGCCTACCAACTACCAACATCGTGAGCATGTGGCACAAGCTAGTGGAATCACGGAGCCCAATACCCCACGCCCACCACAATGCATTGCTGATGTGACTCTGCAGTGCCCTTAACAGAAACGGTGTCACACTCACCCGAGAGCCACATCAGAACCAGGGAAAGGCTGTCTTAGGATAGAACCACATTCTGCTGTCATGGAGGTGGGTACGGCATTTGAGGCTGGCATACAGGCTGGAAAAAAAGTTTTGTAAAAAGTGGGGGTTTTTTTGGTGGGAGGGGGTTAGTGACCACTGGGGGAGTCCAGGGAGGTCATCCCCGATTCCCTCCAGTGGTCATCTGGTCAGTTGGAGCACTTTTTTTGGGACTTGTTTCGTGAAAAAAAAGGGTCCAAAAAAAGTAACCCAAAATCCGCAGTAAAAACGCCTTTTTTTTCGATTATCAGCTAAAGACGCCCATCTCTCCTTGGCCGATAACCACGCCCCAGTTCCGTCTTCACCACGCCTCCGGACATGCCCCCCGTCAACTTTACCCGTTTTCTGCGACAGATTGCAGTTGGAAACAGCCCAAAATCGGCTTTTGATTATACCGATTTGGGCGCCCACGGGAGAAAGACGCCCATCTCCCGATTTGGGTTCGCAATATAGGCGTTTTTCTCTTTCAATTATAAGCAGCTTAAGCAATCAAGTATTAAAGAGTTCATTTTTGTAATGAGAAATAAAATGGTATTGTGTTAAAGTTCATTCGTGACAGAGCAACTTAGGGCAGTCAAGCATAGACAGTTTGGTTTTGTCCAGTTCTGGTATGAGTTTTGTTGTCTGGTATTTAGGATGGAGCATTGTGGTATGCCTTTTTCAACAGGTTGGTTTTAGTAATTTTCGGAAATTAGTTATGTCCGTGGATTGTTTTTGTGGCTTTTGTAGTGCATTCCATAGTTGCGTGTGCTTATGTAGGAGAAGCTGAATGCAATAAGTAGTTTATATTTTAGTCCTTTGCAGGTTGGGGTAGTGGAGATTCAGGAATGTTCTGATTTTTTGGAAAAACAAACAAACATGCTGGCCACAGCTAGCAAAACTTGCATGAGGGATCCTGTACCAACTCATCTTCTAAGAAGACATCTTCTATTACAGGAAGGACTGTGGAAGACAGGAGAGCTAGAGTGAATCCTGAAATTGTTGATGACTTCTTATTCATCCACAGATTTTAAAACCATAACAGTGCTTACATGGCATATTTTTTCTCCTCTAGGGCATACACGATCAGGTTGTATTTTATAACATGGGCATTTAACAGTGTGCATTAGGATTTTTTAGTGGAGTGGCCTAGTGGTTAGGGTGGTGGACTTTGGTCCTGAGGAACTGAGTTCAATTCCCAGCAACAGGCAGCTCCTTGTGACTCTGGGCAAGTCACTTAACCCTCCATTGCCCCATGTAAACCACATGAGCCTGCCATGATTGGGAAAGCACAGGGTACAAATGTAACAAAAATAAATAAAATAGTAGAAATCAGCTATGTTGGGGTTGGAAGGGGTAGAGAGTGGTGGTGGGAAGGAGGGTTATTATAGCTGCTCATTGTTATTATAGTTTCTATTTGTAATTTATACGCAACAGTTGCACAGCATATATTTCCTTTTTATACTTTAATAAAAGATTAAATATAAACTCATAAGTGTTCGAGACTTTGCAGAAGAGGACAGAGCCCACGGGACGTGGGCAGGGACAGGGCCTGCGGGGATGGGGTGGAGATGGAGGACAGAACCCACAGGGATGAGAACAAACTTTGGCCCGTGTCATTCTCTAGTCCATGGTAGAGACCCTACGTGGGAGGTGGCAGGGACAGACTAACCCAGTCCTGAAAGTCGAGGAGTGGGAAATATGTATTGTGGGAGAAAAACTGTGAATATCTAAGGTTGACCTGAATGCTGATCTATATACCTATTTGCATATTGGACTGGCAAAACGTTGAGCCTATGTTAAAGCCCAAGAGAAGTGAAACTGGACTCGACAGCTCTCAGGCCAGGAGGAGGGAAAGATGACCCCCTGGACGGGGGGGGGGGGGGGGCGACCAGAGGAGGGTTTTGGAGTTGGACCATTTCACCTTGAAAAGAAAAGGGGTCTGTTAAGAGGGCACAGGAAACCTAGGAAATTGATTTGACTTCTTCAGAGGTCGCGATTTCGGCTTGCACTTCGGTAAGCAGTGGATGGTGAATCAGTTTGCAGTTTGGCAAACAGTGCTCTGGACTTTGGCTTAGACTTTGGTAAGGGTGGAAAGTGAATTCGGCTTGTATTTCAGCAAGCAGGGTTCAGATTTTGGTTTATGCTTCAGTAAGTGGTGGATGATGGTTTCAGCTTGCATTTCGGCAAGCGGAGCCTTGTGGCTTTGGTTTGCTCTTCGGCAAACGGCGCTTTGCAGGAAACCATTGGCCTACACTGTCGGTAGGCGGTGTGGGTCACAGGGACCTTCAGTTTCTGTAGTGATATTCTTGATAGCTTGCCAGCCTATTTTCCAAGAGATGAATAAAATAGGCAAACAATATAAGAAATATATTCAGTATGTAAAGAATTTTGGGCATTATCATAATTTTCAGAGTCTAATCTCCCCCCACATGAAAGGTGGAGGGAGGACATATGAATATAGTATGAATATAGTATCTGAAATGGTGAGATTTGCACTGATACCATTGTCCTCCCTCCAATGGTATCAGTGCAAATCTCACCATTTCAGATACTATATTCATACTAAGTTGAACTGAGGAATGAAGGTCATTGATAAAGAGAACACCTAAATAGTTAATATTAGTGACCCATTTAAATGGACAATTAGGGATAGAGAAAGGGGTACAGTTCATTGAGGGGTAATAGTTCAGTCCTTACTCCAATTTACTTTGTACCCTGATAGCGATGAAAAATAGGAAACAACCTGCAGTAGTTCAGAAAGGGATGATTGAGAATTGAAAAGGTAAAATAGCACAGCATCTGCATATTAGAACTAACCCATTTAAAATAATACCTGATATGAGTGGCTTTTGTTTAATAATAGACAGCAAGGGGTTCAAGAGCCAAATTATAATAATGGGAACTATAGGGCACCTTGATGAGTACCACGTCCTAACGGCAAAAGAAGGAGCTCATCATTAGACCATAATTCTGGCAGACAAGGTTGGAATACAAGTGGAGGAGTAGCTAGTGGTTAGAGCACCAGTCTTGCAATCCAGAGGTGGCTGGTCAAATCCCACTGCTGCTCCTTGTGATCTGTGGGTGAGTCACTTAACCCTCCATTGCCTCAGGTACAACTTAGATTGTGAGCCCTCCTGGACAGAGAAATATCCAGTGTACCTGAATGTAACTCACACTGAGCTACTACTGAAAAAGGTGTGAGCAGAACTGAAATAAATAGATATATGGAAGTTGCTACTATTGAAGATTCTAGATGGAATGTTGCTACTATTTGAGATTCTAGATGGAATGTTGCTAGGGGAGGAGTGGCCTAGTGTTAGAGCACAGGTCTTGCACTCCAGAGGTGGCCGGTTTCAATCCCACCGCTGCTACCTTGTGATCTTGGGCAAGTCACTTAACCCTCCATTGCCTCAGGTACAAACTTAGATTGTGAGCCCTCCAGGGATAGAGAAATGACTCACTTTGAGCTACTACTGAAAAAGGTGTGAGCAAATCTAAATAAATAACTGTGTCGTATGAAGAAAAGAATCAGGGAGTCCAACACATTTAATATACAGAATAAGTATTTCCACTTCACTTGGTGAAACAGTTTTCTCTGCATTGATAGAAACTGCAAGAAGAATGGATGACAGAATAACCTAGTGTTATCTGAACCTTATCTACCCTTTAGAAATCCCAACTGATCTGAATGTATTAAAGGTGAAATACTTGTTCCAATCATTAACCGGAATTTTGTAAATATTTATAGTCCAGGTTGAGTAAAGAAATTGGATAGTAATTGAACAGTTGAGAGTCTCTGTTGGGCTTAGGGAGCACAGCGACATGAGCTTCAAGGAAGCGTTCTGGCTGAGAAACGTAGAGAGATGAGATTCTGATAATATAAATTACGTTTAGAAGTAGAAGAGTTTGAGAAGCTTTTATGTTTCAATCATTTTTATTCAACTAGTACAAGAACATGTACCTCATAATTGCAACATCACCTACAGTATTTAAAATCCCATCCTCCTTCCCCCATTCTCTGTTCATCCCATCCCCCCCCCCCCTGTGCTCCCCTTCCCCTTTTGCCTCCCCCCTAGCCCTTCCCTCCCTTGTAACAATTCCCTTGTACTCAGTAATCACCTCAAGGAGACATTAATACTCAATTAAGAATACGACTGCGTGCCACTGGTTGCAAAATTGTCCCAAAATTTTCCCAAGTTTGTTGAAACTTTTTCCCTTCCGTTGAGGAAATGTCCTTAATTCCACAGCGCTCTAACTTCAGCAGTTCTATCATGTTTGTGCGCCACATGTTGACAGTTGGTGCCCAAGTCTCTCGCCAACACAGCAGGATAACTTTTTCCCTATTAAGATCACTTTCTTGAAAAAGCAGTTAAACTGCGATGGGGCCTGTGAGGAATATCAATACTTGTTAAACAGAACCAGTATGATTCGACATCCCCAAAGATCGTGAACTACTTTAATTAGATGAGACCAAAAAAAGCAACATATGGACATGTCCAAAACATATGGCCCAATGATGCTTGTGTTGAAACTACACTTTGGGCACACTCCTGAAGAGCTGATTGCTGCCCGATGAGATCGGCTTGGAGATATGTGTAGTCTTAGTGCAAATTTATATTGTAATTCCCAATATCGTGAAAAAAGTGAGTCTTGATGATATTCAGCACATGTCTCTGGACCAGTTCTGCTGTTATCTTTACGTTTAATTCATTGGCCCATTTTTGTGCTAGCCTCTTGTAATCCAAATCTTCTGTGGAATAAGGGAGAACACATGGAATGTTGCTTTGGGGATGCTTGTCTTTTAATCGAGGAGCTAGCAACCATTGTCTATGTGCGTTCGGCGCCCTCTTATGTGCTTTTCTTATAACCCTGGGGTGGGGTATCCACATCGTTTAAATTCCAACTATGGACAAGAAGTGACAAAGATCATCTACAAACACTGGCCTATATTGCGTTTACATCCTCAACTTATGAATAAACTGCAGATATCATTCAAAAGAGCCAAAAATATGGGCGAACTGCTATCCGTTTTTGAGATACTGGATCTGCAGATGTGGCCAACGATAATGGTCACAAATGGTGTTTGAATTGTATCTACTTGCCCTTATGCCATGGAGACAAACAATGTCATCAATCCTAAAACCGGCAAGCGATACTTCTTACGGGGCCACACAGACTGTAATTCAGCCCAAGTTACGTATGGGATACATTGCCCCTGCTCTAAATGGTACACTGGCCAAACCAAGCGCAAGGTTAAGCAGCACATAAGGGAACACATTAGTAATCTACGGGTCAACAAGAGAGAAGCTCCGCGGTAGAACACTGGGGACAACAGCAGCACTCAATAGCAGACAAAATATGTGGTTTTGACCTGGGGTGAACTTGCGCTGGGGGGGGGGGGGGGTGATATATCAGCTGTTTTAGCACACATTGAACAGAGATTAATTTTTCAGTGGGGCAAAGTTCAGCCCCAAGGCCTCAATAAAGAAACAGAGTGGTGCTTTAAGATAAGAGAGTTGCCTGAATTCTCACAGCTGGTGATTAGTATAATAGGTTGACGTATAGACAGCATGCGCTTTTGCTCTGACTACAGGGAGGGGCTTGCAGCAATTCTGCCTCCTTGCGAGCCAATAATTGAATCTAGAGAGAACAGTTAAGAAGGTAATGAACTTATAATAGCTACTAACAATAGTCATGTATACGATCTTGAACTCAATATTTTGTTGGTTTTTGAATTTAGAGACTCGAATATACATTCCCCTGAAGACGCCATAATGGCGAAACGTGGTCTCATGTTGGGAAAGACATCCTACCTTCAGAATTGTTTTTAATCACGAAAGAGAACTTACACTGGTGGAAGAGAGTCACGGCTGCAGACAATATAGCACTACAAGGGACTTGCCTTGAACAAACATTATATCAGATAAGTGGAAAGACACGGTTTATACTTGTAATGTTTGTACAATTTACATTAAGAACTGAAGCATTATGACCATGTACTAAGGAGGATAGGCAGGCCCAGTGCGGTGATGTTTGAAGTTGGTGCGCTGTTAGCAGTTACCGTGACCAATGGTATAAGGTACAGCCACACATACTGAGCACTGCAATATAAAAAAAAGAGTACCAAAAGCTTTCGATGTGATACATTAGCGATGTGATAGTTAGCGATTACATTTTAACTACCATACCCTCGACCATTCTTCTAACGTTTGGAGATCCCTTCTCATTGTTTCTACTCCCTCCAGGGTATCCACTCTATTGCCTATTTTCGTATCATCCGCAAAAAGGCACACCTTTCCTTCCAACCCTTCAGCAATATCTCTCATAAATATATTAAACAGAATAGGCCCCAGCACCGACCCCTGAGGAACTCCACTGCTCACGTTCCTTTCCTCTGAGCGGATTCCATTTACCACCACCCTCTGCCACCTGTCGGTCAACCAGTTTCTTATCCAGTTCACCACTTTTGGTCCTAAGTTCAACCCTTTCAGCTTATTCACGAGTCTTCTGTGAGGGACCATATCAAAGGCTTTGCTGAAGTCCAAGTAGATTACATCTAGCGCACGTCCCTCATTCAGTTCTTTGGTCACCCAATCAAAAAAATCAATAAGATTCAATTGGCAGGATTTTCCTTTGGTAAAGCCATGTTGCCTTGGGTCCTGTAACCCGTCTGCTTCTAGAAAGTTAACTATCCTTTCTTTCAGCAGCAACTCCATTATTTTTCCTACCACCGACGTGAGACTTACCGGTCTGTAGTTTCCCACTTCTTCCCTGTCTCCACTTTTGTGAAGAGGGACCACATCCGCTCGTCTCCAATCTCGTGGAACCTCTCCCATCTGTAAAGATCTATTAAATAAATCTTTAAGAGGTCCCGCCGGGATCTCTCTGAGCTCCTTCAGTATCTTGGGATGTATCCCATCCAGCCCCATAGCTTTGTCCACCTTCAGATTCTCCAGCTGTTTATAAACTCTTTCTTCCATAAACAGTGCAGCATCCACTCCATTCCCAGACGTTCCCTCGGCAGCCAACCACGGTCCTTCTCCAGGATTTTCCTCCGTGAACACCAAAGAGAAATAATTGTTTAGCACATTTGCTTTATCTTCATCACTCTCCACATAGCAATTCTCATTATCTTTCAGTCTCGCAATTCCTGTCACGTTCCCAGGCTTAAACAACCAGGCGTGAACTCTTGAACAACGTGAGCCCTTGGCCTACTGTCGGTGAGCGGCAGAGGGAGGCAAAAACTCCCTAGCAAGACTAGGCAAGATTCAGGAGGCACTTAGCTTGGCTAGAATCAGATACTGGAGCAAGCTTGGCTTGACTGGGCAGGAGCCAAAAGCTGGAACGGACTTGGCTTGACTGGAACCAGATACTGGAACAAGCTTGGCTTGACTGGAGTGGAACCACATACTGGAACGGACTTGGCTTGGCTTCACTGGAACCGGATACTGGAAACAAGCTGGGCTTGACTGGAGTGAACCAAATACTGGAACAGACTTGGCTTGGCTTCAGTGGAACAGGATTCAGGATACTCAGGCAGGGCAGACACAAGCAGGGTAGGGCAGATACAAGCAGGAGGGAACTGGAGCTAAAGACTACCGGGGTAAAGACAGACAAACAGGGTCAGAACCAAAGCTGAAGGCTTGCAAGGCTGAGGCAAGCAGGAGAGGGACTAGAGCTAAACCCTACCAGGGTAAAGACAGACAAGCAGGGCCAGAACCAAGGCTAACCCACACAGACAAACAACAGAACTAAGGCTGAAGCTAAGGTAGAAGGGACTAGAACAAACAAGGCAGACTGGGCTGGACACAAAGCACACAAACATAAATACATAAGCACTGCCACGCTGGGAAAAGACCAAAGGTCCATCAAGCCCAGAACTCTGTCTTCAACAGCGGCCAATCCAGGCCCAAAGAACCTGGCAAAAACCCCAAATTTAATAATGATCAATGGATGTTTCCTTCAGGAATCTGTCCAGACCCCCTTTAAACTCAGCAAGGCCAGTTACCGTCACTACCTTCTCCGGCAATGAGTTCCAGAGTCTAACTACACACTGAGTAAAGAAAAACTTTCTCCGATTTGTTTTAAACCTACCACATTCTAATTTCATCTTGTGTCCCCTGGTTCTATTATTGTTAGAAAGTGTAAACAAACGCTTCACATCTGTCCGCTCTACCCCACTCATTATTTTATAGACCTCTATCATATCACCCCTCAGCCGCCTTTTCTCCAGGCTAAAGAGTCCTAACCATCTTAACCTCTCCTCATAGGGTAGTTGTCCCATCCCTTTTATCATTTTTGTCGCCCTTCTCTGCACCATCTCCAATTCCTTTATATCTTTTTTGAGATGAGGCGACCAGAACTGAACACAATACTCCAGGTGCGGTCGCACCATGGAGCGATATAACGGCATTATAACATCCTCATGCTTGTTTTCCATCCCTTTTCTAATAATACCCAACATTCTGTTCGCCTTCTTAGCCACCGCAGCACATTGAGCTGAAGATTTCAACGTCCTATCCACGATGACACTCAGATCCCTTTCTTGGTCCATAACTCCTAAAGTGGAACCTTGCATGACATAGCTATAATTCGGGTTCTTTTTTCCCACATGCATCACCTTGCACTTGTTCACATTAAACGTCATCTGCCATTTAGCCGCCCAGTCTCCCAGTCTTGTAAGGTCCTTCTGTAATTTTTCACAATCCTCTCGCGAGTTAACAACTTTGAATAACTTTGTGTCATCAGCAAATTTAATTACCTCGCTGGTTACTCCCATCTCTAAATCATTTATAAATATATTAAAAAGCAGCGGTCCTAGCACAGGAACCCCACTAGCTACCCTTCTCCATTGTGAATACTGCCCATTTAATCCCACTCTCTGTTTCCTATCCTTCAGCCAGTTTTTAATCCACAATAGGACATTTCCTCCTATCCCATGACCCTTCAATTTCCTCTGTAATCTTTCATGAGGTACCTTATCAAATGCCTTTTGAAAATCCAGATACACAATATCAACCGGCTCCCCTTTGTCCACCTGTTTGTTTACTCCTTCAAAGAATTGAAGTAAATTGGTCAGGCAAGAATTCCCCACACTAAAGCCGTGCTGACTTGTAGTAATCCATGTCCTTGGATGTGCTCTGTAATTTTGTTTTTAATAATAGCCTCTACCATTTTCCCCGGCACCAACGTCAGACTCACCGGTCTATAATTTCCCGGATCTCCCCTGGAACCTTTTTTTAAAAATCGGTGTTACATTGGCCACCCTCCAATCTTCCGGTACCACGCCCGATTTTAAGGATAAATTGCATATCACTAACAGAAGCTCCGCAAGCTCATTTTTCAGTTCTATCAGTACTCTAGGATGTATACCATCCAGTCCAGGAGATTTGCTACTCTTCAGTTTGCTGAACTGCCCCATTACGTCCTCCAGGTTTACTGTGAATTCAGTAAGTTTCTCTGACTCGTCCGCTTAAAATACCATTTCCGACACCGGTATCCCACCCAAATCTTCCTCGGTGAAGACTGAAGCAAAGAATTCATTCAATCTCACCGCTACGTCTTTGTCATCCTTGATAGCCCCTTTTACTCCTCGGTCGTCCAGCAGCCCAACCGATTCTCTTGCCGGCTTCCTGCTTTTAATATACCGAAAAAAATATTTTACTATGTTTTTTTGCCTCTAATGTTATCTTTTTTTCGTAATCCCTCTTGGCCTTCTTTATCTGTGCCTTGCATTTGCTTTGACACTTCCCCAGCTGGAAAGGACTAAAATACAAATTAACACATGCGTCCAGCTTTTCCTACATGAGCACGCAATTGTGGAATGCTATACCTAATCTCCTGAAAACAATTAACTAAATCACCACCTTTCGCAAATCACTGAAAACCTATCTCTTCACCAAAGCCTATCACGAGAATCCATAATTAGCCACAACAAATCACCACTCATCACCACTCATCCCTTATTTGATTGTTTTCTTTTATAACTGTTTGATTAGTTTAACTTACTATCCTGATATCCTTGTTATCTCTATAACACCAACTGTATCTTTTGTACCCTGATATGGTGATGCCATAACAGGCCTCTGTAAGCCACATTGAGCCTGCAAATAGGTAGGAAATTGTGGGATACAAGTGCAATAAATAAATAAAATAAATATGTTGCTTCTTGTTATTTTCAGACGGTTCCTTCTTCCATTTTCTGAAGGCATTTCTTTTAGCCCTAATAGCTTCCTTCACCTCACTTTTCAACCACGCCGGCTGTCTTTTGGACTTCCGTCTTTCTTTTGTAATTCGCGGAATATGTTTGGCCTGGGCCTCTAGGATGGTACTTTTGAACAGCGTCCACGCCTGTTGTACAGTTTTTACCCTCTCAGTTGCCCCTCTATGTTTGTTTTTTACCGTTCTTCTCATTCTATCATAGTCTCCTTTTTTAAAGTTAAACGCTAACGTATTTGACTTCCTATGTATAGTTACTTCAAGGTTGATATCAAAACTGATCATATTATGATCACTGTTATCAAGTGGCCCCAGTACCATAATGTCCCTCACTAGATCATGCGCTCCACTAAGGACCAAGTCTAGAATTTTTCCTTCTCTCGTCGGCTCCTGCACCAGCTGCTCCATAAAGCTGTCCTTGATTTCATCAAGGAATTGTACCTCTCTAGCGTGTCCTGATGTTACATTTACCCAGTCTATATTTGGGTAATTGAAGTCACCCATTACTACTACTACTACTACTTAACATTTCTAGAGCGCTACTAGGGTTACGCAGCGCTGTACAATTTAACAAAGAGAGACAGTCCCTGCTCAAAGAGCTTACAATCTAATAGACAAGTGAACGGTCAGTCCGATAGGGGCAGTCAAATTGGGGCAGTCTAGATTCACTGAACGGTAAGGGTTAGGTGCCGAACGCAGCATTGAAGAGGTGGGCTTTAAGCAAAGACTTGAAGACGGGCAGGGAGGGGGCTTGGCGTAAGGGCTCAGGAAGGTTGTCCATTATTATTGCATTGCCCATTTTGTTTGCGTCTCTGATTTCTTTTATCATTTCTGCATCTACCTGCTCATCCTGGCAAGGCGGACGGTAGTACACTCCTATCACCGTCCTTTTCCCTTTTATACATGGAATTTCAACCCACAATGATTCAAAGGTGTGATTTGTGTCCTGCTGAATTTGTAATCTATCTGAGTCAAGGCTCTCGTTAATATACAATGCTACCCCTCCACCAGTCCGGTCCAGCCCATCACTACGATATACTTTGTACCCCGGTATGACAGTGTCCCACTGGTTATCCTCCTTCCACCAGGTCTCAGTAATGCCTATTATGTCCAATTTTTCATTTAGTGCAATATATTCCAACTCTCCCATCTTAGACTCCTAGCATTTGCATATAGACATTTCAAAGTTTGTTTGTTGTCCCTAATTTCATGATGCTTAGTGCTTGACACTATTGATTTGTCACCTTTTATCTGATCTTTAGTTGCATTTAAGGGCACCTGGCCTACCATGGTCTCTTGTGTAACCTCACTGTCCGGAAACCCTATCTTCCCAGTTTGTGAGGTATCCTTGCAAAATACCTTATCCCTGTCAGCCTTTTCCCCATATCTAATTTAAAAGCTGCTCTATCTTTTTTTTTTGAATGCCGACGCCAGCAGCCTGGTCCCACCCTGGTTAAGATGGAGCCCATCGTTTCGGAATAGGCTCCCTCTTCCCCAGAATGTTGCCCAGTTCCTAACAAATCTAAAACCCTCTTCCCTGTACCATCATCTCATCCATGCATTGAGACTCCGGAGCTCTGCCTGCCTCTTGGGGCCTGCGCGTGGAACGGGTAGTATTTCAGAAAATGCCACCATAGAGAATCTGGATTTGAGCTTTCTTCCTAAAAGCCTAAATTTGGCTTCCAGAACCTCTCTCCCACATTTTCCTACGTCATTGGTACCCACATGTACCAAGACAGCCGGCTCCTCCCTAGCACTTTCTAAAATACTGTCTAGGTGCCGCGTGAGGTCCGCCACCTTCGCACAGACCTCATAGACCTACCAACCAGAAACACATCCAAATCATCGCAAACATACCTAAATCTCCACTACCCAAGCTGCAAAGGACTTAAATACAAATCAACTTACGTATCCAGCTTCTCCTACATAAGTACACAACTGTGGAACGCATTACTGAAAGTCGTGAAAACAACATATGGCTATCTAAACTTCCGGAAATCATTAAAAACTTACTTGTTTCGGCTGGTGCCCCCAATGGGAAGATGCTGGTGCCCCCAATGGGAAGATGGATTACCAAAGTAAGATATGTGTGTGAGATGGAGAGACTGACTGCCGTGAAACGGAAAACCATGCCTAAATGGAAAAGAGTTTGGGAACCCTTCCTACAAAGGTGCTCTGGTTGAGAGATGTGTTGGTTGATGGACGGGTGGTTGTAGGGAATAGATGGGGGGGGAGGGGGGAGGGAGTGAAGGGGGGAAGGGGGGTTCATAAATCACAAAAATTGGATAAAAGTTGAAGTATAATAAGTTTCTGTCCTAGCATTGATATTATGTTGGTACCTTTTGGGTGCTAGAGTTATGTACGTTGTTTGTACCAGACTATACGGTTCTGCATTGTGTTACATATGTATTGTATTATTTATCGATGCCTAATAAAGACTTCTTTAAATTAAAAAAAAAACTTACTTGTTTCGAAAGGCATACACTACCGATCCAACCTAAATGCTTACACTATGCAACACATCAAAACCCTAATTGCGACTGTTCCATGAGAACCCACTTTGTATTTGTTCTCACTGGAGTCCGCAAATGCCTCTCCGATACTATGTAAGCCACATTGCGCCTGCAAATAGGTGGGAAAATGTGGGATATAAATGCAACAAATAAAGAAAGAAAATAAATAAATAAATAAATAAAGCAGTCGATTTCAGCACGGAATTGTATCTTAGTATGTTAGTGTCAGACCTGATAGACCTACCACCCAGGAATGCTAAAGAATCATCCCGCACATTCCTCAATCTCCACTTCCCCAACTGCAAAAGGTCTAAAATACAAATAATCGCATGCGTCAACCTTTTCCTACTTGAGCACACAATTCTGGAACGCGCTGCCGCGCAGCCTGAAAACGATCTATGAATGAACTAACTTCCGCAAACTACTGAAGACCCATCTCTTTAACAAGGCATACCACAACGATCAACAAATGTGAACTCCTACACATATATCCAGAATTGTCTTATAATATTTGCTTGTTACACTACTATCATGTTTCATCAATATCATATTACCCAAGATCCTATCGAATACTAAATGTATATTTTCTTATATATTTCCACCATTCATGATGTATTGTAAGCCACATTGAGCCTGCAAATAGGTGGGAAAATGTGGGATACAAATGCAATGATGTTACATTTACCCAGTCAATAGCAGGATAATTGAAATCACCATTTATTATTGTGTTCCCCAGTTTGTTAGCCTCCCTAATTTCTAAAAAAATTTCTATATATATCTGTCTATACATCCTGGCCAGGTGGATGATAGTACACTCCTACCACTATCCTTTTCCTCTTTATACATGAGGAGTGTGGTAGCCGTGTTAGTCCACTCTTAAGGTTATCAATAGAAATCAAACAAGACAGAGACAGACACCTTAAAAGCCTGAGTGCATCCTTCAAACAGAAAGGCTACAACCCCAAAATAATCTCCACGAATATTGCCTCCTCCCTCAAAACACCCAGGGAGAATCTGCTACAGTACAAGGAGAAAAACTCCACAGACAGAATTCCCCTTGTAGTGACATACAATCCAGAGCTGAAAAAACTGAGGAAAATCATAAGAGATCTACAACCTATACTCCAGGAGGATGAATTACTGAAAGAGATATTCCCATCCCCACCAGTACTGGCCTTCCGACAACCACCCAACTTAAAACACAAGCTAATCAGAAGTAAATTTCCATCACAGACTGAAAAGGAACAGAAGGGCACACGTCCCTGTAATTTATCCAGTTGCAAACTATGCCAAAATATTTCACAGGACCCCAAAGTCATCCACAAAGGAAAGATATTCAACATAAAGGGATCTTTCACTTGCTCATCTTCCAATGTGGTATATATCATTCAGTGTAAAAAATGTAACGAAGGATGCTATATTGGAGAAACAGGCCAGATGCTTAAGACAAGATTCAATTTACATGAACAATGCTGGTGCCAGTAGGGCTCCCACCCCTGTTGGTCAGCATTTTACAGGACCAGGACACTGTACCAGTGACTTCACAGTGAGAATCCTGAAAGGTAACTTTAAAACCATACAAGAACGTAAGACCTTTGAAGTCAGAATGATTGAATATTTTAACACCCAACAGAAAGGACTTAACAAGGATCTGGGGTTCCTAGCCCATTATAAACCATAAAGCTGTATGTCTCTGTTGATCACCCCACCCCTCACCTATCCACACCCATCCTGTTAGAATATCAATGATATGCTTTGATGTCCCCATGCATACCTCCTACCCACCCCCGTCCTCCCACCCTGTCAGACTGTCATAGTAATGCTTGAATGTTTTCACTTATATACACTGTCAGCTAGCACATTTGCTTATTTCCGATCTGAGGAAGAAGGGCAACCTTCGAAAGCTAATCAAGAAATGTATTAAGTTATGTCCAATAAAAAAGGTATCATCTTATTTTCTTTTCCATGTTTTATTTTGTTTGATTTCTATTGATACTCTTTATACATGGAATTTCTATGCATAGGGATTCCAAGATGTTTTGTGTCTGTTCAAGGCCCTCCTTAACTTATAATGTAACTCTCCACCAATTTGATCCACCCTATCACTTCAATATAACTTGAACTCTGGAACGATAGTGTCTCACTTGTTGTTTCTCCCCTGCTGATTCAATTCCTTGAAAAGGTTATTCTCTTCCTTCACACATTGTTGCTTCCTTCCCTTTTAGTACTGATAGATTTTCACCCATTTATTCTACTTGTTGAAAGGATTCTGAAAGTTTTATTTCATATTTCAATACCTTTTATGCATTGGGATCTGATGATGCCACTAAGTAAGCCCGGAGGACTATGACATTATTTCTATAGGTGTAAATGATTTCTATGAGACCCATTTCTCCTTTAGGTCTAGGAATGTACAGTCTCAGCATACACAGATTCTTATAGAAGACCTTGTGAGCATAGAGGAGTTTTCTCATTTGCACATCTAGTTTTTCAGGGTGTTTAAGAAGTCAGTTTTCAATACCAAAGCAATAGGAGAGTGTAGGAAGTCTCCTATAATAGTCAATACTAATTTTTTTTCCCTCAGCAATTTGTGCTTTTTAGTTGTTTCTTCCTTCACTCCTTATATATCAAATCAAATCAATTCTTGTATACTGCTAATATCCCCTTTCCAGGGTTCAGTGCGGTTTATATTCTAGGTGATACAAAAAACGATAATGTTAGTGTGAGGTTAACAATTAGAGACCATTGGTGTAATGCATGAGACCACAAACATTATAGGAAAGGATAATGGATGATACTAGGAGGTAGAAGTCAATGGAATATTATGAGGCAGTCTTTGGGAAGAGAAAGGTTTTTAGCCTCTTCCTGAAGTTGAGGTAGCTGTTTTCTGTTCTGATGGCAATAGGTAGAGAGTTCCATATTTTAAGTTTAGGTACAGGGAATAGAGAGCTGAAGATCTTCTGATTTCAAATCGTCTTTTGAAACGCTCGCATCAGTTGTCATTTCAGTCTGTTAGACTAGACCAGACATAGCTTAGTGGTCTTAATCAGCAGTTCAGAGGTGAACCCTGTAAGATTTGAAAAACTAAACAAGCAGATCTGAACCTGAGTCTTCCTGATATGAGAAGCCAGTGCAGTTTGTTTAGATGAGTTGAAACACTAGTACTATATCTATTCAATCTGTATATTACTCTAGCAGCTATGTTCTGTATGATTTGCAGTTTTATTTTTTCTGATATTGACACTTAATTTATGTATTTATTTTATTGCATTTGTATCCCACATTTTCCCACCTATTTGCAGGCTCAATGTGGCTTACAGAGTTTTGTTATGACATAGTCATTACAAGATGTCGGTTACAATTCGTAATGTACAAAGATTAAGAAAGGGTAGTGAGAAGGAGGGTATTAAGCAGGATAGTATAGAGGTGGACTTTAATAGCTGGGTGAGCTGGTAGGTTTTTTGTAAGGTTATGGGTTCTCTTTGTAGGCCTTGTTGAAGAGATGTGTTTCAAAGATTTCCGAAATAGAATGTTACAGTAATCCAAGTGAGGTAGGTCTAACATGTGAACTAGTAGTGCAAAGGCTTTTTTTTCTGTGTGAATTTTTCAGTGATTTCTGAGATTTGCTTTCTAACAGAAGCTTTTATTACACTCAGTACATGTTAATGGCTTCATTACTGAGTGGCTTTTCTAGTGGTTTGTTAGATGTACTTTCTAAAGATTTTACTACACTCAGTGCAGGTAATTGGTCTCATTTCAGTGTGGATTCTCCAGTGTCTTGTGAGTGTTCCCTTCTCGGTGATACTTTTACCACACTCAGTGCATGTAAATGGCTTCTGTGGATTTTCTGGTGCATTATCATGTATTTCTTCAACCTAAAGCATTTGCCACACTCGGTGCATGAAAAAGGTTTTACTCCTGAATGGATACTCTGGTGCATGGTTAGTGTTTCCTTGTCAAAAAAGCTCTTACCACACTCAGTGCATGTAAATGGCTTCACTCCTGTGTGAATTCTCTGGTGTCTTGTGAGCTTCCACTTCTCAGTGAAGGTTTTGCCACATTCAGAACATCTAAATGGCTTCACTGCTATGTGGATTCTCTGGTGCATTATCATGTATTTCTTCAACCTGAAGTATTTGCCACAGTCATTGCATGGAAATGGTTTTACTCCTGAATGGATACTCTGGTGCATGGCGAGTGTTTCCTTGTCAATGAAGCTCTTACCACACTCAGTACATGTGAATGGCTTCACTCCTGTGTGAATTCTGTGGTGCCTTGTGAGTTTCCCCTTGTCAGTAAAGGTTTTCTCACACTCAGAACATGTAAATGGCTTCACTCCTGTGTGGATTCTCTGGTGTTTTGTGAGGTGTGCTTTCTGACTGAAGCTTTTATTACACTCACTGCAGATGAATGGTTTCATTCCTGTGTGGATTCTCTGGTGTTTTGTGAGGTGTGCCTGCTGACTGAAGCTTTTATTACACTCAATACAGATAAATGGTTTCACTCCTGTGTGAATTCTCCAATGTGTTCTGAGCGTTCTTTTCAAAGCAAAGCTTTTACCACACTCAGTACATGTAAATGGCTTCACACTCATGTGAGTTCTATGGTGCTTTGTGAGTTTTACCTTCTGAGTGAAGCTTTTACCACACTCAAAACACCTGAATGGCTTCACTTCCAAGTGAATTCTTTGGTGTTTTGTGAGGTTTGTTTTCTGATTGAAGCTTTTATTACATTCAGTGCATGTAAATGGTTTCATTCCTGTGTGGATTCTCCAGTGTCTTCTGAGTGTTCCTTTCGCAGTAAAGCTTTTACCACACTCAGTACATGCAAAAGGCTTCACTCCAGTGTGGATTCTCTGGTGTATTATCATGTATTTCTTTGTGAAGCTTTTTCCACAGTCAGTGCATAGAAATAGTTTTACTCCTGAATGGATTCTCTGGTGCATGGTGAGTGTTTCTTTGTCAACGAAGCTTTTACCACACTTGGTACATGTAAATGGATTCACTCTTGTGTGAACTCTGTGGTGCCTTCTGAGATATCCCTTCTCAGTGAAGCTTTTACCACACTCGGAGCATATAAATGGCTTCATTCCTGTGTGGATTCTCTGGTGCAATATCATGTATTTTTTCAACCGGAAGAATTTGCCACACTCAGAACATGGAAATGGTTTTACTCCTGAATGTATACTCTGGTGCATGCTGAGTGTTTCCTTGTCAATGAAGCGCTTACCACGCTCAGTACGTGTATAAGTATACAATCTCTCATTTTTCTGAACTTTCTGGTACTTTGAGAGGTATGACTTAATGCAAAAGACTTTTTCAGATTTAGTAGTAATCATTGATTCTTCACCAGTCTGAGGTGTTTTATGATCTGTGAATGCTTCTCCATGGCTGAATTTTTCATTACATTCAGAACTTGAAACTAGTATCTCTTCTGGGTAGAATTTTGCATTTCTTATGAAGTTTTCTTCCTGATTGAAACTTTTATCACAACTAGGACATGAAGATAATGTCTTATCAGTGTAATTTTTCTCGTATTTTGTAACGTTTCCTTTATTGATAAAAGTTTTCTCATCTACTGTAGTTGTACACACTCTAGTTTCTTTATTATTGTTCTCATGTTTCTCTTTCTTCCTACTGAAATCTTTCCCACACTCAGAACCTATACAGTGGGTCTCTCTTATGCATGTTTTCTGCTGTTGCTGTAGTTCTCTCTTTTGACTGAAGGTTTTCCCACAGTCCGTACCTGTATATGGTCTCTCTTCAGTATCGGATCTCTGATGTGATTTCAGAGTTAAATGATCATTAAGGAATATCTCACATCCATCACACAAACATTTCTGAACTCTCATCTGGTTTGTCTGTTCTTCCACTGTTTGTGTGATATTACTGGTACAATGTTCACACAGAGCTGAGGCTCCTGTTGAAGGTTTTTGTTTATTTTGATTTTTTCCCTTTTCTCCCCGGTCAGAACAGGACGAAGTCTCTTCTTTCTCTCTTTCTGAGAACATCTTTTCTTCTTCAGGCTTCTCACTGAGCTTCCATTTATGTGTCTCTGCATTACTGTTCTTAGGGTCATCTTTTTCTAAATAAATAAAAAACAGCATTGTATAGTACTGTAGGAGAACAGCAGTTTAACGAGTTCAATAAAAAATCTGTATAAATAAATTGTAAATTTTCCACCCCCTCCATGCTAGGATCAGTGGCGTAACTAGGGTAGTTGACACCTTGGCCGGTCATTTTTTAACCACCACCACCACCAAATCCAGTACTAGGCATACCGAGAATACAAAACACTCAGGACCTATAGAGCAATTCTACCATACCATAAGCAGTAATTTGTACGAGTCACACAAGGAAAAGGAAAGCATCTTAAACACTACAGTGAGCACTAGAACATCAATTCACCTATTGTAAAACGAAAACAGACAGATTAGTACAGATCGTCGATCCTGCACAGTCAATGCCAACCGAAAGCCATGTCTTTTTCACAAATAGATACACCCTAATCCACTATAGAACAAGTAATCATAAACTTTCTATTTAGACAAAAATTAAACTGAACCCCCGATGCCAGACTCTGCATACAATGCAACACCACAGAAACAGAAAATGTCCCCTAGTACTGTGCAAAATATAAAGACAGCAGATGTAAATTTGAAAAAACTAACACATACCAATCACCACTTTACAAATTAACAAATAGAAATAAAACAAATACAGAAAATAAAATAATACCATTTTATTGGACTAATACATTTAGCTTCCAGAGGCCAAAATCTCCTTCCTCAGGTCAATACAGTATAGTGCTGTTACAGTATCCTATCCTGACCTGAGGAAGGGGGTTTTGTTCTCTGAAAGTTAAGTCAAAATGTATTAAAATTAGTCCAATAAAAAGATTACCTTATTTACACGTTCTATTTATAAACATTTATTAACACAACAACAATACTATATCCTAAAGCAAAAAAATACAAATATATATTTTATTTACAGTTTGTTGTCTCTGGTTTCTGCTTTCCTCATCTTCTTTTCACTGTCTTCCTTCCATCCAGCATCTGTCTTCGCTCTCTCTCTGCCATCCAGTGTCTGCAGTGGCGTAGCAAGGGGGGGGGGCAGGAGGGGCGGTCCGCCCCGGGTGTCAGCTCAGGGGGGTGCTCCCTGCCAGCTCCCCCCCCCTCGGCGAATCGACACCCACCCCCCCCCCCCGACCAGCTCTCGCACCCTACCTTTAAAAAGAATATCGGGAGGCGCAGCGCCTCGCGCCTGCCCTGCACGTAAAAGAAATGTGGACCGTCGGGCCTTCTCTCGCTCTGTCTGTCCCGCCCTTGCAGAAATAGGAAGTTGCGTCAGCGGAGGGTGGGACAGATAAAGCGAGGGAAGACCCGACAGTCCACATTTCTTTTATGTGCAGGGCAGGCGCAGGGCGCTGCGCCTCGCCTCCCGATATTCTTTTTAAAGGTAGGGTGCGGGAGCTGGTCGGGGGGGGGGGGGTGTCATCGTGCTGCACCCGGGGGGGGTGCAACGGCGAACCGCCCCGCCCCAGGTGGCAGCCCCCCCCTGCTACGCCACTGAGTGTCTGCCCTCTAATGTCCCTTCCATCCACTGTCTGCCCTCTCTCTCTGCCCTTTCCAACCACTGTCTGCCCTCTCTCTCCATTCCATCCACATCTGCCCTCTATTTCTGCCCCTTCCATCCACTGTCTACCCTCTCTCTTCCTTCCATCCACATCTGCCCTCTATTTCTGCCCCTTCCATCCACCATCTGCCCCAGTCTGCCATCTCTCTCCACCTTCCATCAACATCTGCCCTCTCTCTCTCCCTTCCATCCACATCTGCCCTCTATCTCTGTCCCTTCCATCCACCATTTTCCCCAGTCTGCCCTCTTTCTCTCTCCCCCTTCCACCCACCATCTGCCCTTTCTCTCTGCCCCTTCAATCCGTCTGCCTTCCCTCTCCCATCCATCCAGGGTCTGCCCTCCCTCACGCTCCCCCCTTCCATCCAGGGTCTGTCCCCTCTCTCTCTGCCCCCTCTTTTCAGCCCCCCGTTCCAGCCCCCTTAGTCCACCTGCCCCTAGTTCCAGCCCCAGCCCACATCTCCCACCTGCCCCCCCCTTTTCAGCCCCTATCCCACCAGTCCCCAGCCTTCTCCCATCAGTCCCGAGCTTCAGCCCCCAGCCACTTCTCCCTGTCCCCCTTTCAGCCCCTAGTTTCAACCCCAGCCCTTCTCTCTCACCAGTCCCGAGCTTCAGCCCCAGCCAGTTCTCCCTGTCCCCTTTAAAGCCCCCAGTCCCCACAGTTTCAGCCCCTGCCCCTTTTCAGCCCCCAGGTCCACTACTAGCCCCCTTATCCCAACTACCCTCCTTTTCAGCCCCCAGTTCCAGCCCCCTTCATCCACCACATGCCTTGCATCCCCCCTTCTCAGCCCCAGACACATTCTCCCACCTGCCCCAGGCATGGACCCATTTTCCCTCCTGCCCCCTTGTCAGACCCCAGTTCCAGCTTCAGACCCCTTCTCCCCTCTGAGCTCCCCAATCCCCTTCTCCCCTCTGAGCACCCCTCTGAGTTCCCCCACCCCTCCCCAATCCCCTTCTCCCCTCTGAGCACCTCTCTGAGCTCCCCCACCCCTCCCCAGTCCCCTTCTCCCCTCTGAGCACCTCTCTGAGCTCCCCCACCCCTCCCCAATCCCCTTCTCCCCTCTGAGCTCCCCCTCTCCCATCTGAGCCCCCCGACCCGGTCCCGTCCTCCCTCCGTCGAGAGCCGACAGAGCCCTCTTCTCCTGCCACCACCCTGCCTTTAAAAAAAAAAAATCCATGCAGCGGCGCAGGCAGCGCCTCGCATCTGCCCTGTGTGTGCTGTAAAAGAAGAAAACCGCCTCGCTGGCGTCGGGCCTTCCCTTGCTGTGTCCCGCCCTCGAGGAAATAGGAAGTTACCTCAGAAGAGGGCGGGACACAGCGAGGGAAGGCCCGATGCCATCGAGGCGATTTTCTTTCACAGCACACGCAGGGCAGATGCGAGGCGCTGCCTGCGTCACTGTATGGATTTTTAAAAAAAAAGGCAGGGTGGTGGAAGGAGACGAGAGCTGTCAGCTCTCGACGGAGCACCCCCCCCCACCCGCTGACACCTGGGGCGGACCGCCCCGCCCTTGCTTCGCCACTGGCTAGGATACATTCCCAAATTGATCACTACCAGGGAAGAATATAGAATATATGATCATATTCAAGCTAATATTTAAAAGCACCTTTTGGTCTTTGGACATAGATATAATACCCAGTGTACCTGAATGTAACTCACCTTGAGCTACTATTGAAAAAGGTGTGAGCAAAATCTAAATAGATAAATATAGAAGAAAATCCATACTGAGCTGGGCTAAGCTCCATCGAGTCTCCAACAGTGGCCGATCTGGTCACATGTGCCAGGCAGATCCCAAAATGCAGATCTATTTGTCATGATTGATTTTCCAGTGGTGAGCAATGTAACCTCCAAGTCTATTTATGGACTTTTCCTCCAGAAACATTCAATCATGTTTCAAACCTCCTCTCTACTGTGGCACCATCCACGTCTGTCAACGAGGCTGTTTCTTCTTACAACAATACTCTATCCTCTGCCTTAGACACTCTTGCACCTTTGATGACCCGCCCTATAAGGCGCACAAAACCTCAACCTTGGCTGACTTCTAATATCCGCTACCTACGTTCCTGTACCCGCTCCGCCGAACGCCTCTGGCAGAAATCTCGGGCCCTTGCTGATTTCCTACACTTTAAGTTCATGCTGACCGCCTTCCAATCTGCTCTTTTATGCGCCAAACAGGATTATTATATCCAACTGACCAACTCTCTTGGCTCTAACCCTCGACTTCTCTTCACCACATTGAACTCTCTCCTCAAGGTGCCCCCTCCCCAACTCCCCCTTCATTATCTCCTCGGACCCTTGCTGAATTCTTTCACGACAAGGTTCAAAAGATAAAGCTTGAATTATCTACCTCGCCACCTCTCCCTCCACTAGTCCGTTCCACTCTCTCTCCTTCCCCTCATTCCTTTTCCTCCTTTCCTGAAGTTACTATAGAGGAAACTACACTTCTCCTTTCTTCCTCAAAATGTACCACCTGTTCCTCTGATCCTATTCCCACCCACCTTCTTAATGCCATCTCACCTGCTCTTATTCCTTTTATCTGTCACATTCTCAACCTCTCACTTTCCACTGCAACTGTCCCTACTGCCTTTAAACATGCTGTGGTCACACCTCTCCTTAAGAAGCCTTCACTCGACCCTACTTGTCCCTCTAATTACCGACCCATCTCCCTCCTCCCTTTTCTCTCCAAATTACTTGAGCGTGCTGTTCACCGCCACTGCCTTGATTTTCTCTCCTCACATGCTATTCTTGACCCACTACAATCTGGTTTTCGCCCTCTCCACTCAACCGAAACTGCTCTTACTAAAGTCTCCAATGACCTATTACTGGCTAAATCCAGAGGTCTCTATTCCATCCTCATTCTTCTTGATCTTTCCGCTGCTTTTGACACTGTCGATCACAGCATACTCCTCAATATCCTGTCCTCACTTGGATTCCAGGGCTCTGTCCTTTCCTGGTTTTCTTCCTACCTCTCCCTCCGCACCTTCAGTGTTCACTCTGGTGGATCCTCTTCTACTTCTATCCCTCTGCCTGTCGGCATACCTCAGGGTTCTGTTCTTGGTCCCCTCCTCTTTTCTATCTACACTTCTTCCCTTGGTTCATTAATCTCATCCCATGGCTTTTCCTACCATCTCTATGCTGACGACTCCCAAATCTACCTTTCTGCCCCTGATATCTCACCTTGCATCCAAACCAAAGTTTCAGCGTGCTTGTCTGACATTGCTGTCTGGATGTCTCAATACCACCTGAAATTAAACATGACCAAAACCGAACTTCTCATTTTTCCCCCCAAACCCACCTCCCCACTCCCCCCGTTTTCTATTTCTGTTGATGGCTCTCTCATTCTCCCTGTCTCCTCGGCTCGAAACCTTGGGGTCATCTTTGACTCTTCTCTCTCCTTCTCTGCTCACATCCAGCAGACCGCCAAGACCTGTCGTTTCTTTCTTTACAACATCCGTAAAATCCGCCCCTTTCTTTCCGAGCACTCTACCAAAACCCTCATCCACACCCTTGTCACCTCTCGTTTAGACTACTGCAATCTGCTTCTTGCTGGCCTCCCACTTAGTCACCTCTCCCCTCTCCAATCGGTTCAAAACTCTGCTCCCCGTCTCGTCTTCCGCCAGGGTCGCTTTACTCATACTACCCCTCTCCTCAAGTCGCTTCACTGGCTCCCTATCCGTTTTCGCATCCTGTTCTAACTTCTTCTACTAACCTATAAATGTAATCACTCTGCTGCTCCCCAGTATCTCTCCACACTCGTCCTTCCCTACATCCCTTCCCGTGCACTCCGCTCCATGGATAAATCCTTATCTGTTCCCTTCTCCACTACTGCCAACTCCAGACTTTGCGCCTTCTGTCTCGCTGCACCCTACGCCTGGAATAAACTTCCTGAGCCCCTACGTCTTGCCCCTTCCTTGGCCACCTTTAAATCTAGACTGTGTTGAGAATTAAGGGGTCCCAAGCCCCCCCAAGAAGGCTAGAGTGACCTTAATCTGACTCCATCTCTAAATAACACTAGTACTGGGGTAATCAAGGAGTTATTGCCTCTAAGGGAGATGTTAGATCTAAGGAAAAGATACCAGCCTTATGACAAACTGGATTTAGATTACAAGTTATACAATGCATTTATACTTACAGCCTTTGATCATTAAGTGAAGCCCACAAATCATCATTTGGAATGAGGAGTTTATTTGCCAAGGTACAAGTCAAATCAGTGATGGACAACAGGCATGTACAATTAATTATAGGAATATGATAAGCTGCAAACAGGTGTTAATTATTTGCTAATCTTTTATAATTTCTTTTATCAATTAGAGGTTTTACAAGGGAAAGCAATTAGGTAATTTGTCAATTCTGCTGGACACATTGGTTTCCCTTGGAGAGAGAGTGGCAACCCTATTCTCTCTAACTCAAACCAGGAAATACCCTGATTTTTATAGGTGCCCTCAGGATATGGATAATATGACAGTAGATATACCTGATTGGATCTATGCTAATGTCATGGTTGTCACTGATTGGCTCATGCTAATGAGTAGCTTCTATCTTGCTACGCCTTCCCTGCTCACAGGAAAGTCTCCCTCCTCTCTGGAACAGCTAGTTTCCTATTTTCTCTGCACCTGCTATGACTCACTCATTTCTCAACTTGTTTTTCTAACTTACATTAGAGAAAATTCCACTTTGTAACAGATACGGGCTTCCATTTTGTGTTGAAATCCTCCATTTTGTTTCCATATCTATTAACTTCACTTTTAGGCCTCAATCTGGGCTACAAACTAGGTCATACTTTTCCAGTAAGCTCCCAGTTATGTCAGCCATCAGATTTCTGACTGAGCCAAGGTCTGTAATGGCCTGAGCTCTATGACTGGGCCCACCACGATTCCAGTGGGGGGGGTCCCTGGCTGTACCATAATTATACAACTGAAAGCCCACCTCTTTAACATTGCTTTTGACTCGTAACCACTTGTAACCACTTGCCTCCACCTACCATGCTCCTTCCTTTACACAATAAGCGGAAGAACAAATGGCTAGAAATGTAAGGAGGGGGGACAAAAATTTCTTCAGGTATATTAGTGAAAGGAGAGTGACTAAAAAGGGAATTGTGAGACTAAAAGATACTGCAAACTGCTATGTAGAAAATGATGAAGAAAAGGCAAATTTGCTAAATAGATACTTTTGTTCTGTTTTTACTGAAGAAAATCCGGGAGAAGGACCGCGATGGTCTGGCAAAAGTTCATTTGAGAATGGAGTGGATATAGCACCGTTCACAGAAGAGAGTGTCTATGAACAACTTGAAAAGCTAAAGGTGGACAAAGCCATGGGACCGGATGGGATCCACCCCAGGATATTGAGGGAGCTCAGAGAGGTTCTGGCGGGTCCTCTTAAAGATTTGTTTAATAAATCCTTAGAAACGGGAGAGGTTCCGAGGGATTGGAGAACGGCGGAAGTGGTCCCTCTTCACAAAAGTGGTGATAGGGAAGAAACTGGAAACTACAGGCCGGTAAGCCTCACTTCTATTATTGGAAAAGTAATGGAAGCGATGCTGAAGGAAAGGATAGTGAATTTCCTGGAAGAAAATGAGCTGCAAGATCCGAGACAACATGGTTTTACCAAAGTGAAATCGTGCCAAACGAATCTCATTGAATGCTTTGATTGGGTGACAGGAGAATTGAACCGTGGACGTGTTATAGACGTAATCTACTTAGATTTCAGTAAGGCTTTTGACATGGTTCCCCACAGGAGGCTCTTAAATAAACTGGATGGGCTGAACATGGGACCCAAAGTGGTGAACTGGTTGATGGACAGGCGCCAGAGGGTGGTGGTGAATGGAGTTCGCTCGGAGGAGGGAAAGGTGAGTAGTGGAGTGCCTCAAGGATCGGTGCTGGGGCCGATTCTGTTCAATATATTTGTGAGTGACATTGCCGAAGGGTTAGAAGGTAAAGTTTGCCTATTTGCGGATGATACTAACACAGTGGACACCCCGGAGGGAGTGGAAAACATGAAAAAGGATCTGAAAAAGCTAGAAGAATGGTCTAAAGTTTGGCAATTAAAATTCAATGCGAAGAAATGCAAAGTGATGCACTTAGGGAGTAGAAATCCACGGGAGGCGTATGTGTTAGGCGGGGAGAGTCTGCTAGGTACGGACGGGGAGAGGGATCTTGGGGTGATAGTATCTGAGGATCTGAAGGCAATGAAACAGTGTGACAAGGCGGTGGCTGTAGCTAGAAGGTTGCTAGGCTGTATAGGGAGAGGCGTGACCAGCAGAAGAAAAGAGGTGTTGATGCCCCTGTACAAGTCGTTGGTGAGGCCCCACCTGGAGTATTGTGTTCAGTTTTGGAGGCCGTATCTTGCTAAGGATGTAAAAAGAATTGAAGCGGTGCAAAGAAAACTACGAGGATGGTATGGGATTTACGTTACAAGACGTATGAGGAGAGACTTGCTGACCTGGACATGTATACCCTGGAGGAAAGGAGAAACAGGGGTGATATGATACAGACGTTCAAATATTTGAAAGGTATTAATCCGCAAACGAATCTTTTCCGGAGATGGGAAGGGGGTAGAACAAGAGGGCATGAAATGAGATTGAAGGGGGGCTGACTTAAGAAAAATGTCAGGAAGTATTTTTTCACAGAGAGGGTGGTGGATGCTTGGAGAACTCTTTTTATTAGAAAAAACTAAAAGCAGAATACAAACATAAAACCTCACCCCGTCCCCCATTCCCCACAAACATCATCCAACAGAAATATCCCCCCTTTACACACATGCAAACAGCAAAGTCCCCAACTAATACAGAAAACAAACCTACTCCAAACAATAACTTTTCTCTAGGATTTCATGGGGGTTTTAGCCTAACCTGCTTCCACCACCGCAAGGCTGTCCCCTTACCCCTCTCCACCCCCTCCCACTTCGCCACCTCCTGCACGGCTCTCACCACATCCCAACTAACACGTTCTACTGACCGGAACTCTTGGTGCAGCGAAACCCTACATCGCGCCATCCAGAGGCAGTAGCGCAGAACCAGTGAAATAATGAAACGAGTTACCGGATCCAAGCCCCTTATTTTGTGCATGGGACCATATACCCAATCCGCATAACTATAAGTACTGAACCCAGGGATCTTCAACAGCGAGGAGACCCGATTCCCAACCTGCACCGTGAATGGGCACCTCTGTAAGAAGTGTTCCATTGTCTCCTCTGCCCCAGCACATTCCCCTCTCGGGCATCCCCTGTCCTGCACGTTGCGATACTTCAAGTTGCCTCGCACGTACAACTTACCGTGCAGGGACAGCCACGCCATGTCCTGATACTTAACCGGGATCCTGTCTGATGTTATAAGCCGTAAACCCTGCCTCAGCACTACCTCAGGAGCATCCCGCAACACCAAGGGTGCAGTGAAAACCTGTGACCTTACCCTTTCCATCCATACCTCCCTTCTTCCTTCCTGGATCTCACCCACCGTCAGCCCCCATACCCGCACTAGCTTTACCAGGGATTTGTAATACCCCACCCCCTCCGGGCCACCCTTCCTCAAAGCTACAACTCTTCCTCCTTGCTGCCATATTGTCCAATACCGTGACCACCACCCAAGGACACTCCGCGCCCACCCTGGGGGCTCCTGCCCTACCGCCCTACCCAAGTTAAACTGCAAAAATAACGAACTGAAAAACAAAACCGGGTTTATCATACCTACCCCTCCCTCCCTCCTTGGTAAATATGTAATATTGCGCTTAACAGGGTTCATTCTGTTTCCCCACAATAGCTGAAAAAAAATACTATAAAGTAACGTGTAACGTCTTTCGGGCAACAAACAAATATAACTGACAAACAACAACAAAGGAACCAAATGAACTTTAATTAGCCGAACCCGCTCTCCCATAGACATTTTCCACCCCTTCCACCTGTCTACCTTTACTTTGGCTAACTGCAAACGCCTATCCCAATTCTCCAACCCATAATCCCCTAATCCAAAGTGAATGCCCAAGACCCTCAGCCTCTCCCCTGGTGACGGAAACCTACCCCCTAACCCAAACTTCCCACCCTGATCCCCTACCCACAAACTATTGGACTTCTGAAAGTTGATCCGTGATGCCGTCGCCTGTGAATACTCTTCGATCATCTCCTGCAATTTCCCCCCTTCCTGCTGGTCTGCTACCCAGACCGTCACATCATCCGCGTACGCCATGACCCTCAGCTGATGACCTTCCCCCACCTCCACCCCTTTCAAACCTCCCCCACCTCCCTGCTCCACCCTTCGCACAAATGGGTCAATGGCGTACGCATACAGCAACGGACTAAGTGGACACCCCTGCCTCACCCCTGCACCTACCCCAAACCTCTTCCCCCTCCACCCGTTTACCAACGGAAAGCATTCCGCCTGGTTATACACTAACTTCAGCTGTTCTACCCATCCCTTTGGAAACCCATAATGCTCCAACACCCGCCACAAAAACCCCCATTGAACCCTATCAAATGCCTTATCCTGATCTAAAGCTATCATTAATCTACCCGTGGGTCCTGCCCTACTATGCTCAAACCCCTCCCTAACCCACGCCGCTGCCTCTAACACCCCCCTCCCCTTAACCCCACATGCTTGTGAGGCTGCTAACAATGTCCCCGACATCTGCCTCATCCTCTGGAACAACATCCTCGCAAAAATTTTCCGGTCCGTATTAAGTAATGCAATAGGCCACCAATTGGCTAGCTCTGACGTATCTTTCCCCTTGCTGAGCAACACAATGGCCGCCTCCTTCAGTGATTTTGGGAGGGATCCCTCCACTCAGGCCGCCTCCCACACCTTCAACAATATCGGACCCAACTGCACCTTAAAGACCTTATAAAACTCGGCCGGCAGCCCATCCGGCCCTGGCGAAGACTTTTTGTGGAGTGCCTCAATCGCCTCCTCCACTTCCCGCAAGGTCCATGGTTGCGACAAGGTCTGGAGCTGGGGTCCCCAATTCCCTATCCCAGGCGTACCCTGCACATACCGGTCCATCAAATCTTCATCTACCCCCTGGGTGGAAAAGAATGCCGAAAAATGATCCTCTACAACCCGTAGGATCCCCTCCTTGGAGTCCTGAAGAGTCCCACGAGCATCCCGCACACTCTCCAACACCTTGTGCTCCCTCCTTTCCCTACAACAAACAAAGGGGTCCGGACTAAACAATTTACCAAAATCACGTTCATAGACCAAGGAGGAATAGCGGTTATACTGCACCTTTTCCAAAAGGACTTGTAATTCCTGAATTTCCCCCGCACTCCCCCCCTGAGAAATCAATTTATCCCTCTTCATCTTAACCGCCATGCCCAACTTCGTCCTTTCCCTCCCTTCCCACCTTGCCTGCCGCACAAAAAACTCCCGTGTGCGCTTCTTCACCACCTCCCACCACCCTCCCAGTGATGAAAAGGCTCCCTGCACCGTGACCTGGTCTTCCAAAAATCTCAGAAAATCCTCCCTCACCCTCCCACTGCCTAACCATCTCAAATTTAGCCTCCATAACCCCCTCCCTGGCCTCTGAGCTGCTGCCCCCCCCCACCTCTATGATAACCATACGGTGGTCTGAAAAGTCTACTGCCTCTACTTTAGGTCCCTGAAAACAAACCCCTTTCCTCACCAAAAAACGATCTATTCTACTTTTACATTGCCCTCTGAAAAACGTAAACCCATCCTGCTCCCCAAAAAACTCCATATGTACATCAACCAACCCCGCCTCACGCATTATCCCTGCCAATCGCACCCCATCGTATCTCACCTGCACCGACTTCCCCCCACTGTCCTTTCTCCGCAAAATTGTATTAAAGTCTCCTCCCCAAATTACCTGCCGTGATGTGCACAAATAGGGTCTGATTTTCCCGAACAAAAGCACCCTCTCCCTCTTGCTCTGGGGCCCATACACGTTTACCACCCGAAGTGCCTTACCCGCCCAAACCACATCCACTATCAACCCTCTCCCCACCCCCAATTCCACCACCCGTTGGATACAAACCTCATGCCTCTTAAACAAAATCCCAACCCCCCCATATCTGTCCCCCGCCAACCCCCACACAGAAGGACCCCACCTCCAGGCCCGTTGCGCACGCCTGACCTCCTCGAGGGATCGCAACCGGGTCTCCTGTATCAGGAAACAATCTGCCCTGACCCGTGCAAACCAATCATACACCATACCCTGTGCCTTTGCCGACATAATACTAGCCACATTAAGCGTGGCAAATGTGAGTAGAAGCCCTGCCATCTTCTTCTGACCCAGTCACCGACCCAGTCACCCCCTCCTCCTTCCCCTGCTCCCAGACCTCCTGAAGAACTCCTCTCTCGCCCCGAATCAAAATCTCTGCTGTTCGGTCACCTTCAGCCTCAATCCGCTCCCTCTCTTCCCCTCCTTCTTCCCCCCCTACAGTCTCCCTTCCTCCCTCCCCTTTCAACCTCCCTTTCTTCCTCTTGGTTTCCACCGGCCCTACTTCTTCATCCCTACTCACCCTTTCACTCCCCCTCCCCTCCCCCTCCCCTAATCCCCCCTCTACCTCCTCCTCTAATTCCATCCTATCCCCCCACTGAAGCTCCTGGGCCTGCACCCCCTTCCCGACCCTCTCTACCTTCCTCTTACTCCCCTTCCCCCCTTCCTCACCTCTGTCCCCTCCCCCCTCTTCCCCCTCCTCCATCCCCCCTCCCCCCTCCCCACCCTCCTGAGCCTGACTTCCCTTCTTCCTACCCCCGTCACCCCTCCCCTGGACCCCTTCAAATTTCCGTTTACCATCTACCATCCCCCCTACCTCTTCCCCTTCCTCCATCCTTTCTACCTCATCGCCCCCCACCTCCTCATCCTCTTCCAGCACCTGAAACCTATTTCCCCCCCTCTTCCCTTTCGGGACCTCCCTACCTGCCTCCCCATTCCCCACCTTCCCCTTCTTCCGAGGAACCAGCACCCAATCCCCCTCTCCCTGCCCCTCTCCTGGCACTCCCTCCTGCCTTCCCCCCTCTCTATCTAGCATCCCCTGCCCTCCTTCTTCCTCCTCTTCCCCTGACACCCCCCCACCTCCCTTCCTTCGCATGCCTTCATCCCTCTCTTCCCCCTCATTATGGGATGCCCTAGGGCAGTCCCTAAATGCATGCCCTAATGTACCACACAAATTACACCTAATCAGTGTACAGTCCTCTGTGGGGTGCTGCGTATCCCCACATTTCCCGCATTTCACAACTGGACACGACATACTAAAATGTCTGAATGAGCCACATTTAAAACACTGACGTGGCTGTCCCTTGTAAAAACAGAGGACGCGATCACGGCCAATGAACGCAGACGAAGGGATGTGCTGCACTACCTGGCCTATCTGTTTCAACCGTACCCGTGCTCCCCACCCTCCTGCCCACACCCTGCTTGGATCCGGCAATTTCGTCAGCGGGGATCTTAACTCCGCGTACCGCTGCAGCCAATATGCCAAATCCGCCCCTGAAAGAGACTCATTCCTCACGAGTAGGGTCACCTGCACCAAGTCCGGTGTGCTGATCGGGATGGCCCTGAAATCTTTCCATTCCCCTTTTCCCCGCAACCCCTCATATCTTCCCCAAAACATCTCCAGCCCCCTCTGTGTCATGAAGCTAATATCATACTCAGGAATATTGTAGGGATGTATACATGCATAAAAATCTTCGGGTATAAACCCCATCCCCATTACCTGCTGCAAGACCCGGTCCCTTGATGGCATTGCCCCTTCCCCCATCCATTTTAATTGTACTACATTACGTCGCTTAGGAAGCTGCCCACTCCCCTTCCCCATACCCCCAAAAGCCCTACCCACACCCCCTCCTCCACTAGGTCCACCCCCCTCTGTCTTCCCCCTCCCCTGGACCACTGCAGCAAAGGACCGGGCCCCCGCCCCCCTGTCCCCTTCCCTGAACTAACCCCAGCCCGCCCTATACAACCATCTTCCCCCTGTTTCCCATCATCCTTCATTCCAACCTCCCCCTCCCCCTCCCCAATCGCCAACTTATTATGAACCCCTTCAATGTCTTGTTGCTTCTTCGTAGCAGCAATGTCCAACACCAATTCCCTAGACCCCCGCCCTCCCCCTATATGCACAGAGTCACTTATACCAGTCCCCTCCTGTCCCAACAGATCTGCCGGCTGCTGCAGGGATTGCACCGACTGACGCTCCTCAACTGGCAGCTCCCCAACATCCCGCGCTGCCCCAACACTCTCTGCCACAGGCGCCATTCTGAACCCACTATCCATCAGGCTGCCACGTCCCGCTTCTGCGTCCTAGTTGGGCAAAGGCTCCTGAAACTCTGGCCCGCGGGGGCGTGGCTTCACCGGGCCCGGAAGCCCCGCCTCCTGTCCCGCTAAACCCAGCGAATCCTTCTCGTCCAGCAGCGATCTGCCCTCTGCCGTTTGCTGCTCAGAAGCCTGCTGGCTGCCTGAAAGTCCTCCTGCAACTGTTCTCCCTCCCGATGCCTTTTGCAAGGGAACGCCAGCTTTTCCCCGCATCTCTACAGTCTCCGGCTTGCCCTGGATCTCCCCATCCTGCGCTGATTCAGGCTGCCGCTGTGGACCTCCACCCTTCTTATCCTCCGTCTGGCAGGTATGTTCTTGCATCTGCCGCTGCTCCTGCGGATCTTTTGCCAGCGGCTCCCCAGGGAAACCGCCAGCCACACTAGTCATGTCCACCAGTACTTCTGCACCGAAAAAAACCCCCCTTGAGTCCTCCGGCTCCAACACCTGGCATTTTTGCATGGTATTATGTTTGTTTTCTGCTATCTCCCCTCCAGGCTGCTCCAGACGTGACCCCTCCATATTGGATCCTCCTCCAGCCTTCCTTCCCACTGGAGCTTCACCTTTGGTAAGTGCACTGGACTGACTTGCTAGTTGCTTCATGAATTGCAAAGTAGATTGTGTACTGGTCCCTGGTAATTCTCCCTGGGCAGACGGCTCCTGCCGCCCAAACCCTGCATCAACATGCTTCTCCACTCTGTTTTCTCTGTGCCCCTTCAAAGCTTGCTCTGACCCAGTCTTTATAGGGCCCTTGGAACATGAGCCTGCCATCCTTTCTAAATTAACATACAGTTCTTTCAAAGGATTTTCTGGGCCCTTTTTCAATCTGTTCAATAAAAGTTCTTTAGACTGCAACATCTTTGTTAATCTGCCTTCCTCTTTCTCATACATCATCCTGTGCTGTCCTGGGGCAAACTTACACAACGTTTTTGCCATCTTCAAACGTTTCCCCAGTTCCCCCACTTCCCTCTCCACCAGCTTAATACGCTTCACCATGTTCACCACCCTGCTGGCTGGATCATCCGGATCATAACTAATATCAAGCAAATCCTCCTCCTCCTCTTCTGAGGAGTCACTATCCTCGCTGCCTTCCTCTTCGGACTCTGACAGCATTTCTTGACTAACTTCCATAGCCTTCTTGCTCTTTGTTTCTGCAGACTTCTCTTCCCGGGCCTTCACCAGCTCTCCCCCCCCCTCACCTTCTAGACGTTGCCAGGGCATGGGGGGGTACCGGACTGGCTACCTCCCTTGGATGTCCGCTCCCGTCTGTCCAGAGGACTTCTTGCCCTCTTCTCCAGCGCTCGACCAGACCGGGAACTGCTCCTACAGGCCTTCTGGTCCCTCTGGGCCTCAGCCAGCCCGATGGCCTGGGCCTTGCCTGAGGCCCTCTCCCCAGGGCCCTTCCTCATCCTTGGGGAAGGAGCTAGGCCGCACTCCCTTCCCCCTGGAAACCTGCAGAGCTTCTAGCAGCACTTCCTCCTCCTGCCAAATCTGAACAGCAACTGACTTGGAATGCCCTCCCGCGGGAGGTGGTGGAGAGGAAAACGGTAACGGAATTCAAACATACGTGGGATAAACATAAAGGAATCCTGTTCAGAAGGAAGGGATCCTCAGGAGCTTAGCCTTGAATGGGTGGCAGAGACGGTTGAGAGGCGGGGCTAGTGCTGGGCAGACTTATACAGTCTGTGCCAGGGCTGGTGGTTGGGAGGCGGGGATAGTACTGGGCGGACTTATATGGTCTGTGCCCTGAAAAAGACAGGTACAAATCAAGGTAAGGTATACACAAAAAACTAGCACATATGAGTTTATCTTGTTGGGCAGACTGGATGGACCGTGCAGGTCTTTTTCTGCCATCATCTACTATGTTACTATGTTACTATGATTTGATTTGCTTACTTTATTTTTTGTCTATTAGATTGTAAGCTCTTTGAGCAGGGACTTTCTTTCTTCTTTTTTTTATTTTTTTTATTTATTTATTTATTTATTATTTATTCATTTAATCAAAATTTACAAGAAACTTCTTGTTTAGGAAAGTGTCAATCAAACAGAAAATCTTTTACACAGGAAAATAAAGAAATGAAAGAGCAATTAAAACATTACACTTTCAAAATTCAAAGACACTCAAGTCCATAAAGGGAGATCCAAGATTTTAGGAAATCTAAGGGAGAAATATAACAAAGGAGAAAATAAAGGAAATTAATCTCTGCTAAGATATTGTGCACCTTTTAATGTTGCTTCTCCAATTTAACTGAGGCTAGAAGTGATGACACATGAGCAGGTTCAGTAAACATATACTTCTTGCCTCCCAGCCTTATTATGCACTTGCAGGGGTATCTAAGAAAAAAGGTACCCCCCAAGTGCAAGACTTCAGGCTTGAGAAGCAAAAATTGTTTCCTCCGTCGTCTTGTCTCTTTCGAGACATCAGGAAATAGCATAATTTTAAAACCCAAAAAGGGTTTATCCTTATTGCGGAAAAAAAGGCGGAAGATCCAATTCTTATCAGGAATCAATGCGACTGACGCCACTAATGTAGCAGCAGTCGCCAATTGGGAATCAGAGGTCTCAAGCAAAAGGGAAATATCCAACGGTTTTTCATTATCTGGATTAATGTTCCTCTCTGGGACATAAGGGTGGAAAATCCTTTTCCAAAATATTCAAAACTTCACAGAAATATCGTTTCAACATATCCAGAGGGAGAACTGTTTGTATCCTTGGGAAGTTGACAAATCTCAGATTATAATTCTTAGTAAAGTTATCAAAAACCTCCATTTTTTGTCTGAGGTTTGTCCGATCTTTTATAATTGTAGTTTGTAATGTTTCAACTTTCATAATCCTTTGGTCAATTTTTTCAATTTTTTCATTTAAAGTTTTAATCTCTTCTCCCTCTTTTTTAAAATCAGTTTCTACCTGTTTTACCCTGGGTAAAAGTTTGTTAGTTTGTTTAAGGAAAATTTGTCCCAAATTAGACATCAAGTCCCACAATACTTCTAAAGTTACTTCCTTTGGTTTGGCCACTAGTTCCTTAGGTAATTCAAACCTTATTGAAGTCTGCTCATTTTCCTCACTCCGTATCTCAGTTTCTCTCCCCTCGTTTTGCTGCGGTTCTTTGGGCAAAATGTCCTCCATTCCTTCCTCAGTTAGAAATGACGCTTCACCCCGACGTTGTTCTGGGCCCGTGCCTTGTTCCAAGGGGGACCCTGTAGGGTCAAAGAGGAAGGAGCTTGCGCCGAGCGGTTGGGGAGGTGGAGTTCGCGCTGCAGGACTCAACGTTGTTTCAAAGCCGGGGGAAGCCGAATTCTCCTGTTCGCCGGCGTTCCCAATCGGCGGAGTGCTGCTATGCTGCACAATTGTCCGTGGCCTCATAAAACGGTCAATTGGACCCGGTATAGGAGACGGGAGCGGGGAAGCTCTACCCGCTACTTTTCCTCTTCGCTTCGGCATCTCAGGAACGAGGTATGGGACGTCCTAGCAGATCGCGGCCATCTTGGATCTCCGGGACTTTCTTTCTTCTATGTTTGTGCAGCGCTGCGTATGCCTTGTAGCGCTATAGAAAAGCTAAACAGTAGTAGTAGTAGTAGTGAACCCCTCTATATAAGTTGCTTTGAGCACATCCTCCAGCAACTGAATCCACAGTTTAATTATGTGCTGTAGGTAAAGAATTCACCGCAATAAACACACCAAAACTAAATCTTCCAATTTCAGAAACTTTAAAAATCCTTGGAGTCACCATTGACCGCCACCTAACACTTGAAACTCACGCAAACAACACAACCAAAAAGATGTTCTACTGCATGTGGAAATTGAAAAGAATAAGACCATTCTTTCCAAGATCCGTCTTCCGCAGCCTAGTGCAATCACTCGTACTCAGCCATCTGGACTATTGCAACTCACTATACACAGGTTGTAAAGAACAAACACTGAGGAAACTTCAAACAGCCCAGAACACAGCAGCCAGACTCATCTTCGGGAAACCAAAATACGAAAGTGCGAAACCCCTATGAGAGAAGTTACACGGGCTGCCACTCAAGGAACGCATTACTTTTAAAGTATGCACACTAGTCCACAAAATCATTCACGGTGAAGCCCTAGCCTACATGTCTGACTTAACAGACCTACCACCCAGAAACGCTAAAAGATCATCCCGAACTTTCCTCAACCTCCACTTCCCTAATTGCAAAGGCATAAAATTCAAAATGCTGCACGTATCAACCTTCTCTTATATGAGCACGCAATTCTGGAATAAATTACCACGAAATCTGAAAACGAACTATGAATTAACCGACTTCCGTAAACTATTAAAGACTCATCTCTTTGAAAAAGAGGCCCGTTTCTGAGCAAATGAAACGGGCGCTAGCAAGGTTTTCGTCGCCAACACCCCCCTCCCTGCCCAACCCCTTCGTTGTTCTGCCATTGCTCTGCCCTCAACGTCATGACGTTTGAGGCGAGGGCGGGGCCCAAAGCGATTTCGCAACCCCCCCCCTGCCTCCCTCCCTGTGAACCCCTTCGTTGTTCTGCCATCAAGGTTTTCGTCGGCAACACCCCCCCTCCTTGCCTCCCTCCATCCCTGCCAACCCCTTCGTTGTTCTGGCATTGCTCCGCCCTCAATGTCATGACGTTTGACGCAAGGGCGGGGCCCGGAGCGATTCCCCCCCCCGCCTCTCTCCCTGCCAACCCCTTCGTTGTTCTGCCATTGCTCCGCCCTCGAGGGCGGGGCCCGGAGCGATTTTGGTGGCTTCACCACCACGAACCTTCGAACCTTTTTGAAAGAAGTCAGGGCTTGGCTTTACTGACGTCACTGTCTTCAGAACGTTGAGGGTGAGTTTTATATATATAGATATTCCTATATAATAATTTGCACCTCCGTCTGGCTACCTGGGTTTGTAACATCTTTAACAGGCTGACATCAGCCAGCCTCCAGCGTTCCATTCACTCTCACCGGCCCGCCCTCGCGTCAAAACGTAATGACGTCTGAGGAGGGCGGAACAGTGAGAGGGAAGGGAACGCTGGAGGCTGGCTGACGTAAGGAGATGTTACAAACGGAACGTTACGGAAGCCAGCCAGAGCTTTCAGGTACAAATCAGCAAGCTGACTCCCGCTTCCTCCTCCCAGGCATTTTAAATGTCCAGTAAACAATTCTTTTAGCTTCCAGCTGGGACGTGTAAAAGGTTGTCTGTGGGCCATTATGAAAGTAGGTTTCGGTTTCTGAAGTTGAACAAGCAAAGGGGAGGGGAAGATAATAGGTATGTTTAACAAAGCTGTTCCGATAATAGAGATACTGAGAGCAAAGCTTTGATGGTGTCAGCATGGTCCGTTCCTGCTGTCAGCTACTGTATGAGGCTTGAAACCTTTGCTGCGAACACAAACACACACACTCTCTCTCTCTCTCTCTCTCTCATACACTCTCTGTCTCTTACACACACACACTCTATCTCTCTCTTACACACACACACACTACTACTACTACTATTTAGCATTTTTATAGCGCTACAAAGCTTACGCAGCGCTGCACAAACATAGAAGAAAGACAGTCCCTGCTCAAAGAGCTTACAATCTAATAGACAAAAAATAAAGCAAGCAAATCAATTATGTGTAGAGGAATGAGGAGAGGAGGGTAGGTGGAGACGACTCTCTCTCTTACACACACACACTCTCTCTCTCTCTCTCTCTCTCTTTCTCTTACACACACACACTCTCTCTCTCTTACACACACACTCTCTCTCTCTCTCTTACACACACTCTCTCTCTCTCTCTCACTCTCTCTCTCACACACACACACACACTCTCTCTCTCTCACACACACACACACTCTCTCTCTCTCTCTCTCTTACACACACTCTCTCTCTCTCTCTCACACACACACACACACTCTCTCTCTCTCTCTCTCTCTTACACACACACTCTCTCTCTCTCTTACACACACACACTCTCTCTTTCTCTCTTACACACACTCTCTCTCTCCTAACAGTTCCCTTAAAAACATAATTGTCATTACATTACAAGCAGGAGATAGCCATAGGTAAAAGCATACTCCTCCTCCAGTTCGACATGGTAAACCACAACATACTAATAAGACTACTTGGCCACTTCGGGATTGAAGGAAATCTAGATCACAGGTTTTCTAACCACCAGAACTTATCAAGTAAAATCAAATTCAAACATATCACCACTGTGGAAAGCAGCAGTCTGCGGAGTACCTCAGGGATCACCATTATCACCAATACTCTTCACCGTGATGATGATTCCACTGGCACAGTCCTTATCCAATCGAGGCCTTAACCCGTTCATCTATGCAGATGATGTTACAATCTACATCCCCTTCAGACATGACCTGATAGAAATAACCAATAAAATCAACGATGGCCTGAACATTATGGACTCCTGGGCAAACTCATTCCAACTGAAACTGAACACGGAAAAACACACTGCCTCATCCTCTCTTCTCAATGTAACAAGTACAAACCCACAACTATAACTATCCCAGGACACACCCTCCCTACCTCAGACAGCCTGAAAATACTCGGCGTCATACTTGACCACAACCTTACTCTCGAGAGCCAAGTAAATTCTGTAACAAAAAAATGTTCTATTCAATGTGGAAGCTCAAACGATTAAAACCTTTCTTCCCAAGAGTAACCTTTCGAAACCTAATACAATCAATGGTCCTAAGTCATGTAGACTATTGCAATGGAATCTACGCGGGTTGCAAGCAAAGAACAATTCATTAAAAAACTCCAGACCGCCCAAAATACAGCAGTCAGGCTGATATTCAGCAAAACACGCTTCGAAAGTGCCAAACCCCTTCGAGAAAAGTTGCATTGGCTCCCAATCAAAGAACGGATTATCTTCAAAATCTGCACCTTAATCTACAAAATCATATACAGCATAGTCCCAGGATACATGACAGACCTTATAGATCTATCAATAAGAAACAGAGTCAGATATATGCAACCAGGGGCAGAAGGAAAACAGGTCTCAAAGCCTTTTTACGGAGAGCGGTGATGATGGGGAAGAAATCTATACTTAAATTGTGGCTCAAGGAGGAAGGACCCTCGATCCAGTTGTGGCGAGCCTACATGCTCTCTTTGTGCGCTATGGAGCGAAAAGATCTACCTGATTTAGCATCCCCGAGGGGAGACAAGTTCTTTAAGTGTTGGCAGCCTTTCCTGGATACTCTAACACCCTCGGCACGGAGTAGAGTGCTTAATGGATAGGCATAAGCATACTAGCAGAGCACTACCTGGGAGGAAGGGAAGGTGGGTGGGGGGTGGGGAAGGGTAGGGGGAGAAAGGGAGGGAAAGGGATTAGTTTAAGGGAAGGGGGGAGAAATAATAAAAAGGTGTGACAATGTGAGACAAAAGTTACATGAAGGTTGTGAAAATGATATACTCATTGTGATAAGACTGGAATAACACAATTGTTGATGTCACCAATAAAAGTTTATTAAAAAAAAAAAAAAGAAACAGAGTCAGATCGTCAAGGTTATACCTAAACCTACACTACCCGAACTGCAAAGGACTGAAATACAAAATAACTCACGCATCCAGCTTCTCCTACATAAGCGCACAACTATGGAATGGCCTCCCAAAAGCTGTAAAAACAATCCATGACCACCTGAACTTCAGGAAATCACTAAAAACCAACCTCTTCAAAAAGGCCTACTCCAATGACCCCACGTAAATCTCTTCATCCGGAAACACAGCATGACTATGATTGTACTGGACAACACGCAAACCTCATCCCTTCTGACCCCCCCACATATACCTCATTCCATCGCTATTCAACCTTGTATTTGTTATCAACCGACTGGGCAAACGCCTTTGACGGTACTATGTAAGCCACATTGAGCCTGCAAATAGGTGGGAAAATGTGGGGTACAAATGCAACAAATAAAGAAATGATAACCTTGCTAGTGCCCCGTTTCATTTGTTTGAGAAACGGGCCTTTTTTACTAGTATATATATATTTGTAACAACTGAGGAAACATGTGGACAGAAATTCAAATCGGAATCTATAATTCTTGTGGTCTCAGCTATCTTAACCTTGTTCCTGAGAGGGTGACAGATTCTAAAGATATGTTCTTTATATTACAAGAGAATAATACTGCTTTAGTCTTATTAAGATTAAGCTGCATCTTATTAACCTGCAACCATTTGGAGATGGTCTTCAGTTTAGAATCTAGCATTGTAAGGTCCTGAGCCTCATTAGGATCTAAGATGGCCAAAATATGAAAATTGTCCACATAAATATATGTGTAACCTGGGTCTCAACTGTGCCCTACTTGCTCAGTTTGGCCCCCTCACCGCACCAGACCCGGTCCACAGGGACAATTCCACCGGTCACCCACACTCTGGCACACTGCTTTCTCTCTCTGTTCCTCCTATTACTAATCATTTCTATAGTGCTACTAGACATACGCAGCACTATCCCTGGAGGGCTCACAATCTAAGTTTTTGTACCTGGGACAACAGAGGGTTAAGTGACTTGCCCAAGGTCACAAGGAGCTGCAGTGGGAATCGAACCCAGGTTGCCAGGAACAAAGCCTGCTGCACTAACCATTAGACGACTCCTCCACTGCAGTCCACACTCATTTTGAGCTGGGAGTGGGTCAAACAGTTCCAGAATTGCAATCCAGGCTTTGGGAGGCTGCAACACTCTCTTTAGATTGGATGGGCCTTCCAACCCCTTGCTCTGAAAGGTCACTCGAAACTCAGCAGTCGAGCTCTCCCTCGCTAGGGTTACCATATGTCCGGTTTTACCCGGACATGTCCTCTTTTTAAGGACATGGCCGGGCAACCAGGCAGGCTGGCGGGCCTAGTGGTGTCCTATCCTCCACTCCACTCCCCTTACCTTACTATACTGCCCTGGTGGTCTAGTGACCTCTTCGGGGCAGGAATGGCCGCAGAGAACTGAAGTCTCGCAAGGCCGCATCAACTCTTGGCAGCCATTTTGAATTGGCGCCGGGACCGGAGTCAGCAAGGAACAGTATGCAGTCGTTCCGGGCAGGAAAGAGGGGGCTCTTTCCTGCCCCAAAGAGGTCACTAGACTACCAGGGCAGTATAGTGAGGGGAGGGTAGGACACCCTTAGGGGTGTGTGACGGGGGGGCAGGGGCGTTTCCTCTTTTTGGGGGGGAGCAAATATGGTAACCCTATCCCTGGCTCTAACCCCTGCCTCTGGGTTGGGTCTCTACACTGCCCATCCAAGGCTCACACCCTTTACCAGTCATCGCTTTCAGGAGCAACAACCCTCCTTTACAGCCAGAGGTTACACTCCTGTGTTAGGATTCCCCTTTAGGTCTCTTGGCAGGGGTCCCTCAGGCAACCAAAGACCTCTTTTCAGGTATAATTCCAACATTTATCCCCTTTGTAACTCCTCCCCCCCATGTCAATTCTACCCTGGAGGCCTGGTCTGGTTGTCCACTCTGAACCTGTGTTTTACTTCAGGGTTGTGAGTCCTTTGTTTGTAGAGAAAAACTACGATAGACCAATCTCTGGCTTTATCATATAGATAGATAGATAAGATATTTTAGAAGTGCTGGGCAATTCCTCACCATGGGGCCATTTTCCTAAAGCTTAGCTCGCGCTAACTGCTAAGAAGAGTCCAAAGATATAAATGGGCTTCTCTAAGCTTTCGTTAAAGGGCCCCCAGATATTATGTTTTGTTTCAGATGCTTATTTATTCCATATGCTATCATTCTTACATTTTTAGAGGTTATTTTCACTACTGCAGCTTATTTGTTTTGGAATATCTTTGTGGCTGAATCAAAAAGCAATCTTTTTGAGAACATCCTATGATATCTGCTTGGAATGCCCTCCCGCGGGAGGTGGTGGAAATGAAAATGGTAACAGAATTCAGATACGCGTGGGATAAACATAAAGGAATCCTGTTCAGAAGGAATGGATCCTAAGGAGCTTAGCCGAGATTGGGTGGCAGAGCCGGTGGCGGGAGGCGGGGATAGTGCTGGGCAGACTTATACGGTCTGTGCCCTGAAGAGGACAGGTACAAATCAAGGTAAGGTATACATAAAAAGTAGCACATATGAGTTTATCTTGTTGGGCAGACTGGATGGACCATGCAGGTCTTTTTCTGCAGTCATTTACTATGTTACTATGTTATTATATCTGTGTACTGTTTAATTTCTACAAATGATTTGTATGTTTTTACTATATACTTCATATTTTCTATACTAATAGTTTTAATGCTTTATTTCTATGTCTAGATCCCTGAAGCAGGCACTTTACTGAAAGACGGGCTGTGTCTAGCCTTTCAATAAATTTCACTTCCTTCAGCCTAAGGCTTTGCATCTCAGGTCCATCCATGGTCCACTTGACTTCTTCGCTTGTGCTGTTTGGTTTGTCTTGCTGATTCCCTCTTGCTTGCGTTGTATATAGAGTGGGTCATCTCACCATCACTCATCAGTCACTTGGGTTTCCTGCACTAAGACTCACCCGCTGCCAATCACTCCTTAATCTGCCTGAGAAGAGATTTTAAGAATAAAGGGAAATCCTTACCTAGAGACATCAGGGTCTCATAGTTCTCCTTCATCACCTCCCTCCAAAGCTCCTTCTGCCCTTCATCTAAATACTCCCACTCCTCCTGGGAGAAAGAGACATCGATGTCCTCAAACGTCACCCGCATCTGAAACAAGAACCAGAAACTCACTCAGGGCCATGCAGATGTGCTCAGACAGCATTAGATTTCAGCACCTGACATACTACCTCCCTCATGCATTTGTTTTGGGGTTGTAACTGCGCAAATTGAAAATATCTGCTTATGTATGTTTTGTGTAGTCTTTCCTCCAGAATAAACACCCAGCTCTTCTGTGCTCCAGGACTGTCCCCCCTAAGCAGTCTCCCAGATCAGGCTTGATTCCCCACCTCCCCCATTCTCAGTCTCCTACTAGTATGAACCCTTCCCTAAGAAGGCTGACCCCCCTCCTCAACAGTTTTCTCTGCCCCAACCTTGATTTCTTTTTTTTTCCTCATTCCAGCAACCCCACCTCCATTGCCAGTTCTTTCTCCATTCCTCTCAGAGCACACACATTCCATGCCTCTGTCAATCTGCCCCCCCCCCCAGTAAAGACACCCAGAGCTCCCCCTCATATCTACCCCACTGCATACATTTAATTTATTTATAAGGATTTTATTACCGCCTTTTTGAAGGAATTTACTCGAGGTGGTGTACAGTAATCAAACATGAGCAACAGACAATTACAGCAGTAAAAATTTTCAAATAACAATACAAAGTTACTAGTTACAATGTCAACACAATACGTAATAGAACATTTTAATTGACAGTGAAGGGTATAAGCAAAGATGGAACATACAGATAGGTAAGAGAGTAAGAAGAGTTAGAAAGTAAGGTGACTAATTTAAAGAAAGTCGCACGTGAGGTCAGAGAGATGGTTAAATATTATCTCAGCTAGGGTCGGAGTCCTGCTGCAGTAGGTGCAGCCTGAGTCACTCCTTGTGTGTGTGGGTGAAACTAGCGAGTTAGGTACTTCTTCCATTAAAGGCCTGGTTGAAGAGCCAAGCTTTCACCTGCTTCCTGAGTTCTCATTCTGAAATCCATCTTGCCCCCAGCCCACACTTCCACAGAATAGCCCTCCCCACCAAGGCTCATTTCTTTTGTGTGTGTGTGGCATTGCCTGGCACTGCATCCCATGCTACCCACCTCCTGCCAGTGAGGGGAGGAGAATGAGGAAGAAGAGCCTGAGGGGCTACAGCAGGGAATGGATTGAGCAGTGCCAGGCTCATTTCTTCTTGTGTGTGGCACTGCATCCCCTGCTGCCCACCTCCTGCCAGTGAGGGGAGGAGAATGAGGAAGAAGAGCCTGAGGGGCTGCAGCAGGGAATGGATTGAGCAGTGCCAGGCTCATTTCTTCTGTGTGTGTGTGTGTGGCATTGCCTGGCACTGCATCCTCTGCTGCCCACCTCCTGCCAGTGAGGAGAGGAGAATGAGGAAGAAGAGCCTTCTGTGTTTGTGGCATTGCCTGGCACTGCATCCCCTGCTGCCCACCTCCTGCCAGTGAGGGGAGGAGAATGAGGAAGAAGAGCCTTCTGTATGTGTGGCATTGCCTGGCACTGCATCCCCTGCTGCCCACCTCCTGCCTGTGAGGGGAGGAGAATGAGGAAGAAGAGCCTGAGAGGGAATGGATTGAGCAGTGCCAGGCTCATTTCTTCTTGTGTGTGTGTGGCATTGCCTGGCACTGCTTCCCCTGCTGCCCACCTCCTGCCAGTGAGGGGAGGAGAATGAGGAAGAAGAGCCTGAGGGGCTACAGCAGGGAATGGATTGAGCAGTGCCAGGCTCATTTCTTCTTGTGTGTGTGTGTGTGTGGCATTGCCTGGCACTGCATCCCCTGCTGCCAATCTCCTGCCAGTGAGGGGAGGAGAATGAGGAAGAAGAGCCTTCTGTATGTGTGGCATTGCCTGGCACTGCATCCCCTGCTGCCCACCTCCTGCCAGTCTCCTACCTGCTCAGCACAAACCCCAAGAGCCATCCTCCTGCCCTTCTCCAGCTCCAGCCCTGACTCGATCACTGCAGTGACTCCTGGGGGTGGGGGGAGGGCAGCTCTGGGCTCTGCTGGGTCACTGCTGCCAAATCTCTCCAATGGATTAAATAAAATGTAAGGAAAGAGGGAAGTGAAACTCCGCCCCTTCACTCCACCCCAGGAACATTCTGACCAATCCCTAGGTGGAACGCGAGGATCAGTTTGAAAGGGGCGGGATCTTGTGTTGCTTTCCCCTCCCTCAGGAGTCTTGTAACCAACCAGTGGGAGGGGCGGAACCTGTGGGGGGGGGGAGGGGGCTCTGTAATGTCATAGAGTCACTTTTCCTGGCACATTGCAGTCAATGAGAGCAGAGAGAGGGAGCACCAACTTCCTCATTATCCTGACACAAAAACAGCTGCTGCCACCTCTGGCCGGATGTTTCTGCCGCTTTCAGCTCTGAGTGGTTATGGGCTATTTTTTTTTTTTTCTTAAAAAAAAAATATTTTATTGAGTATAATTGGAAATACAAAAATATATAGTTAAATTCAGGTATAAACAAGTCACAAATGTATAATAATGACACGAACAGTACAAGTGGAGTGGACTAGTGGTTAGAGCACCACTCTTGCAATCCAGAGAGTGGCCAGTTCAAATCCCACTGCTGCTCCTTGTGATCTTGGGCAAGTCACTTAACCCTCCATTGCTTCAGGTACAAGGTGGGAGCAAAATCTAAATAAATAATAATAACAAGTACTACAGGGAATGTATATCCAGGATTCAAAATATAGATGCTCTCAGATAACAAAGCAGCTGACCTTTGTGATTTATATACTAGACAAACAATTATCTAAAGTTTTCCATTTTAACAACTTACTAGATTTCTGGAAAGTACATCTTCAATTATTTTCATAGTTCTTATACAATATAACCCAATTTCACCACATCTGGAAAGAAAGAGGTGAGTTATCCTTCCAACGATTAACAAGTTTAAAGGCAACAGATATTAGAAATTCAAATAGAAATTTGTCTGATTCAGCAGATATTTCAGGTAGGATAATTGATTTCCAGATAATACATTTCAAGGACATAGTAGTTGACAAGTGAAGGATATCAGATATTTTACTCCAAACCTCGGACCAAAAACTTTGGAGATTGCTACATTCAAATAACATATGTGAAAGTGTACCAATTGCTTTGGAACATGACCAACATTGACCTGACGGAGTCCAAAGTGAACGATTTATTTATTTATTTATTTGTAGCATTTGTATCCCACATTTTCCCACCGATTTGCAGGCTCAATTTGCCGTAATGGCAGTTTCCATTTCCGGGTAACAGAATTACAAAAGGCATTGCATTAAGGTGCATACATACATGGTAAAGAATACCTTATGGTATTGCATATTAGTTCCTGAGTGATAGATTGGATTGTAACATACATTAGGTCATCGACTATAGAGAGACCATAATCGACATAAGGATTAAAGTGGTACTGCTTGATCATTATTAACAAAGAGGTTATTCATTCAAGTCATAAAGAGTTCGGTTTTCCTAGTTCATGTGCAGTCTTATTATTTAGTATTGAGGATGGGTGTTATTGGTATGCCTTCTTGAACAGTTCAGTTTTCAGTAGCCTTCGGAAGATAGTTAGGTCTTAGGTTGTTTTTATGGCCTTCAGTAGTGCGTTCCATAGTTGTGTGCAGATGTAGGAGAAACTGGTTGCATATGTGGATTTATATTTTAGCCCTTTACAGTTGGGGTAGTGGAGATTGAGGAATGAGCGTGCTGATCTTTTTGCGTTCCTAGTAGGCAAGTCTATAAGGTCTGACATATAGGCCGGGGCTTCCCCGTGAACGATTTTGTGGACCAGGGTCCAAACTTTAAACGCAATTTGTTCTTTTAATGGGAGCCAGTGCAGTTTTTCTCTTAGGGGCTTGGCGCTTTCGTATTTTGCTTTCCCAAATATACATAGTAGATGACGGCAGAAAAAGACCTGCATGGTCCATCCAGTCTGCCCAACAAGATAAACTCATATGTGTATACCTTACCTTGATTTGTACCTGCCTTTTTCAGGGCACAGACCGAGTCTGGCTGCTGTGTTTTGGGCGGTATGAAGCTTCTTCATGATTTGTTCTTTGCATCCGGCATAAATTACATTGCATTAATCTAGATGGCTTAGTACCATTGATTGTACTAGGCTGCGGAATACTTCCCTTGGGATAAATGAAATACAAGGATTGTGTGATTGAAGTGGACAGAGACTCTAGGGCCATGGATCCAAAATTAGTTCCATAATTCCTCTGGTATTTGGGTGTTCAAATCCTGTTCCCATACTTGTTGAGTGGCTAGACTAAAGTTTCTTTTATTTAATTGAAATGTCTTGAGAGAGCATTGTACGTTCTTTAAGGAAGGATTTGTGGGAATTGAGGAGATGGTTTATAGAATGTTCCAATTGTAGAAAGTGGAGGAATTCTGCATCCAGATGGTTGTATTCGGTTTTAAGTTGAGCAAATAAGAACATAAGAATACCCATATTGAATCAGACCAATGGTCCATCTAGCCCAGTATCCTGTTTTCTGAACAGTGGCCAAGCCAGGTCACAAGTACCTGGCCAAAACCCAAATTGTGGCAACACTCCATACTACAAATCCCACAACAAGCAGTTGCTTCTCATGTCTGTCTCAATAGCAGACATTGGACTTTTCCTCTAGGAATTTGTCCGAACCTTTTTTAAACCCAGATATGTTAACTGCTCTTACCACATCCTCCGGCAAAGAGTTCCAAAGCTTAACTATTCGTTGAGTGAAAAAATATTTCCTCCTATTTCCATATAACTTCCTCAAGATTCCCCTAGTCTTTGTACTTTTGGAACGAGTAAAAAATTGATTTACTTCTACTTGTTCTACAACACTCAGGATCTTATAGACCTCGATCATGTCTCCCCTTATTTGTCTTTCCAAGCTGAAGAGTCCTAACCTCTTTAGCTTTCCACATAGGAGAGGAGTTCCATCCCCTTTATCATTTTGGTCGCTCTTCTTTAAACATTTCTAATTCTGCTATATCTTTTTTGAGATACGGTGACCAGAACTGAACGCAATACTCAAGGTGTGGACTCATCATGCAGCGATACAAAGGTATTATAGTGTTTTCAGTCTTATTCACTATCCCTTTCCTAATAATTCCTAGCATCCTATTTGCTTTTTTGGCCCACACATATCAATAAGGAAAGAATTGTTAATATATAAAGAATTCAATAATAAAGCACAATGGGGAGAATGGAAGGGGGGAGATTAGGCACCACGAACACTTTACAGAAATTTTTGAAAAGGAAAGATTTCAAAAACTTACGAAAACCAATTAATCATGTTGCGATCTTATATTTTTTGGCAAGGAATTCTACCATTTAGTACTTTGGTATGAAAAAGTAGCTGAATATATAGACATGTTGGAGATATTGAATTGTTCTACAAAACCAATGTATTAAGGTAAACCGAATTGTAAACATTAATGCAATAATATAGGTATAATGTGCTTCAACAGTGAAACACACCGAACAGAACATGAGCTCTCCAGGGACAGGGAAATACCCAGAGTACCTGAATGAAACTCACCTTGAGCTACCTACTGAAGGTGTGAGCAAATTCAAAATAAATAAACACGGTAAAACATCTGAGCAGAAGGTTTTAGCATCAATTACAAAGATTCATTAAAAGATGAAGAAACAGATAAATATCGATCTAATTTACCCCACTTGCATTCACGTTTATGTGTAGCTGGAAGAAATTTCAATGAAATATCCTCATATTTGTTAAATAATAAAACAATAATAAAACTGTATTCCACCAGATGAAAATGGATAAACTGGAATCATCCTTCCAAAGTTGAATGGCCAATTTAAGCGCAATGGAAATTAAAAAATCAAATAAAGGGGATCCAAGATGGCCGCTTGAGATGTTACTGCACCAGACGCGCTCGTTTGCCCGGTATACGGCAGGAGAGAAGGAACTGATTTCCCATCATGGGAAAGCGGAGAGGGAAAACCTGAGAGACTCCCTCTACCTCGAGTGGGACCCACCTTTTGACCCAGCCGACTCTGGAGCAATTTGGGCTGCTTCTGGGCTCAAATTGTGTCTCTTCCCCTGCTATCGCGGCTGGCGTTAGTAGGCTGGCCAGCAGTGATGACGGAGTTTCGTTTAGCCCCGTCGAGCGCACGGTGCCCCCGCAGCCAAGAGGCTTGGAAGGCGAGGTGAGATCTGTTTTGCTCTCTCCGGAGGGGGAAGGGCAAATTCAGCGAGGGAACTTGCCAGCGCCGTTGGAGGGCTCAGGAGCGACCGCGGTGGAGGAAGGTGCCGTGAGTACCCTGAGCAAGATTGTTAATGCCCCCCCTTTGGCTTTAGAAGCGGGTATAATTAAAAAACCTCCCGTGGTGACATTGGAAGCACTCTGGGACTTAAATGTCACTATGCATGCCTCTTTACAACAGCAAATTTTGAAAAACTCATCAGATATAAAGATTTTATCAAGCATGACCCTCCAGCAGGCTCAAGCAATCATTAATAATGCTTGTCAAGTGGAGAAAATTGGAGAAAAGGTACAATCTTTGGAGGTCTTTGGTCATTCTATGATTAAAGACAAGAGTTATATGGCAAGGCGTTTGGAATACTTAGAGAATAAATCAAGAAGATTGAACTTAAGATTTACTCATTTTCCTAGATCTCCTCTGATCTCCTCTATTGATATGGCTAAAAGATATTTGACTGAGATATTGGGTATGTCTAGTGAATCATTACCCCCTATTGTGCGAGCTCAATATCTGCCAAATAAAAATCGTGTGGAGAAGTTTTCTATTCAACACAATGGAGGGGATGGTATGAACTTGACATCATTTCTAGAATCCTCATTGGAGGTAGTGACTCAAAGATCAACATTACTAGTTGTTTTTGCACTAGAAATGGACCGGGACGCGGTTTTGAGACTTTCACTTAGGCATTTACAAACAACTTTTTTTGGATCAAAAGTAAGAGTATACCCAGACCTGGCGAGAGAAACTCAGAAAAGGCGAGGTGCTTTTCTGGCACTACGCCAGAGAACTCTCGCCATAGGAGCTGATTATATTCTAACATTTCCCTGTATATGTAGAATTGTGTATCAAACAAAAATGTTTCCGTTTTTTGAACCAAAACAGTTGATAGATTTTCTTGTCTCTAAAGAGGATGTTAATGTGACAATTGAAGTACCAGACGACACTGCCAGATAGGCTATGAGGCGAGACACTTCTTGATAGCAGTAACATTAGTGAGGTATTTAATTACTTGTAAATTTTTATTTTTACTCTCTGTTTTCTTATCTTGGATCATATTACCCTAAAAGTTTATTGGTCGATAGATCGAAGAAATTATTTGATTTGATTTGATTATATAATGTTATTGGAGTGATGTTATTTCTTGTATTTCTGATACTCTTGTTGAGTTTGTTATATCAAAATTGATAAATAAAAAATAAAAAATACAAAAATAAAAAATCAAATAAAGAAGCATCTTCATCAGGGACTTTGAAAGGGCAATAGACTTCCAAAACTAAGGGGGTCTTTTACTAAAGATTAGCTTGAGTTATCTGCAGCAGGGTCCTTAGGAATAAAATGGGGCCTGCTACAGATAACTCAAGATAACCTTTAGTAAAAGACCCCCTAAGGGGTCCTTTTATAAGCTCCAGGAAAAAGGGCCTTGCAGTAGCAGCGGGGGCCATTTTTCCCATGCACCAGGGCCTTTTTCCCGCAGCGGGTAAAAGCCCCCCCCCCCAAAAAAAATGTCCATTCTGTGAGAGAACTCTTGCCAAGTGGCCATGCAGTGGGGAGCCCTTACCGCCACTCATTGAGGAGGTGATAAGGGTTCTGACGCTAACCCTGTGGTAACCAGGCAGTGCACGGTGATGCCCAATTACCGCCGAGCAAGCCATTTTGGGGGGTTTTCTTTTTCCTCAGGGTGGGACTACCACTGGCAGTCCCGGAAGAGCGAGCGGTAAACCTGCATTGGGCTTACTGCTGCTCTGTAAAATGACCCCCAAATGCTTAAAAGATATAGATAACGAGTTAGAAAGTTGTAAGAGATCTAATATTTTTGGCCAAATATCCAGCCAAAATGTATAGACATTATTGAACTTTTTTGACAGAGCAAGACCAACATAAATCATTGAGAGAGAATTTACTTTTAAAGGATTTAATAAGAGTCCAATGAGCTCTGTGGTGTAAAAAATATAAACATTGAGGGCCCCTTTTACTAAGACGCGTAGGCGCCTATGCGTGCCCAAATGGACTATCACCTGGCTCTTGCGGAAGCTTCATTTTTGGCGCATGTCCGATACGAGTGTCTTTAAAATATTTTTTATTTTTGAACGCACATAGCAGATGCGCGCCAAGTGGCATCTGATGTGCGTAGGTCATTACCGGCCATATTCTTTACCGCTAGGTCTAGGGCTGGCAGTAAGGTCAGAGACCCAAATTGGACACACGGCAATTTTGATTTTGCCGCAAGTCCTTTTTCCTGAAAAAAAGGCCTTTTTTACAGGTGCACTGAAAAATGATTCTGCCATGACCAAAACCCGTGCCTACACTACCGCAAGCCACTTCTCAGCGCGCCTTTGTAAAAGGAGCCCAGAGTAAAACGAAAGGGAGGATCTCAGGCCATTTAACCAGGAGTGAGACCATTCTTTGTTTGACAAATGTTCCCCAGTATCTTCTTCCCATGCTTTTTGAGAAGAAATACTACTTTGTTTTGACAGAGTTTGAAAACATTCATGAAATGAAGAGGCTGAAGGTGCAGGAGTAGAAAACAGATTTTAAAATGGTTGTAATGGAAGGGAATTTGAAACAATTTTAATGTTAAGGTGTAGGAGAGGAAAGGGAATGGGATTTGACATACTGCCTTTCTGCAGTTACTCTCTGCACCACTGGGTAACACTAACATCTTCATAAGCTCTTTAAAAACTGGGCATGCAGGTTAGAACTGTACAGGATCCTTGACACTTTTCAAGAGCGCTGTCTTTATCATGATACAGACTTTATGATTTTTCTGAGCAAAGAGGGTGAGTGGAATCCTCCTTTGGGTGACTAACCTGCTTATAATCGAACGAGAAAAACGCCTACATTGCGACCCAAATCGGGAGATGGGCATCTTTCTCCCGTGGGCGCCCAAATCGGTCTTTCTCCCATGGGCGCCCAAATCGGTATAATCGAAAGCCGATTTTGGGCGTTTCCAACTGCACTCCGTCGCAGGAACGAATAAAGTTTACGGGGGCGTGTCAGAGGCGTGGTGGAGGCGGGACTGGGGCATGGTTATCGGCCGAGGAGAGATGGGCATCTTCAGCTGATAATCGAAAAAAAGGCGTTTTTACCGCGATTTTGGGTCACTTTTTTGGACCCTTTTTTTTTTTTCGAACAAGTTCCAAAAAAGTGCCCCAACTGCCCAGATGACCACTGGAGGGAATCGGGGATGACCTCCCCGGACTCCCCCAGTGGTCACTAACCCCCTCCCACCAAAAAAACCCCACTTTAAAAACTTTATTTTCCAGCCTCAAATGCTGTACCCACCTCCATGACAGCAGAATGTGTTCTATCCTCTGACAGCCTTTCCCTGGTTCTGTTGTGGCTCTCAGGTGAGTTTGACACCTTTTCTGTTATGCGCACTGCAGAATCACATCAGCAATGCATTTTGGTGGGTGTAGGGTATTGGGCTCCGTGATTCCACTAGCTTGTGGTAAATGCTCACGATGTTGGTAGTTGGTAGGCTGTACTCCCATGGTGCTTTTCCCCCTGCTAACTGGGTCAGAGTGTGTCCAGTTTTGTTTCCGGTAGTCCACGAGGTATTGGCCATTTATGTAAGCCAGTTTTAGATCCCTTTCATGTGTTAGCCACGTTAGAGAACTGAGTTCTTACTTTGAATGTGGCTGAAAGAGGGCATTGTACAGCATTCTGGCAGCTCTGACCTACTGCTAATCTCAGTACCAGGGAGACTCGTTGCCAGTGGGACACAACCTCTGATCTGCAGTTAACTGTGAGTAAACGTGCTTATTTCAATAAAGGACGTTTTCGGAGAGATTAGTCTTCAGGTGTAAACTGGTATGCCAATGTTATACAGCAGCAACCAGTCCTAGAGGCCTGCGTGTATGCAGGTCCCTGGAGCACTTTTAGTGGGTACTGCAGTGCACTTCAGTCAGGTGGACCCAGGCCCATCCCCCCCCACCTGTAACACGTGTGCTGGTAAATGGGAGGCCTCCAAAACCCACTGTACCCACATGTAGGTGCCCCCTTCACGCCTAAGAGCTATGGTAGTGTTGTACATTTGTGGGTAGTGGGTTTTGGGGGAGGGGGGTTGGGTGCTCAGCACCCGTGGTAAGGGAGCTATGCATGTGAGAGCTTTTTCTGAAGTCCACCGCACTGACCTCTAGGGTGCCCAGTTGGTGTCCTGGCATATCAGGGGGGCCAGTGTACTACGAATCCTGACCCCTCCCATGATCAAATGGCTCGGATTAGGACGTTTTTGAGCTGGGCGTTTTTAGTTTCCATTATCGCTAAAAAAAACAAACGCCCAGCTCAAAAACGTCCATTTTTTCGAAAATACAGTTCGGTCCGCCCCTTCACGAACCCGTTCTCGGAGATAAACGCCCATGAAGAGAGGCGTTTGCGTTCGATTATGCCCCTCTAAGTAAATTAAAGAGCGAGATCTATAAGGGTAAGCATATCGCAGAGTTTGTCTCGGCCGATCCTAAAACATATGGGTACAGGTTATCCAGGGGGGAGACCTGAAGATAAAAGGAAACACACGATCCAAAGGTGCCAGTAGGTGAACAAAACAAAATATCCATCCAACAAAAAGGGATAAGTCAGAAACAAGGACCGGTGGCTTGACCCAGGAGAAACCCCCACAGCGGCTGCTGAAGACGTCACATCTTTCTTTGGAGTCTTCACAGCCTCCTCCATAGTCTGCTGTTGTCAAAGTGGTGGAGCAACCTGGTCTGAGGGGAACAAAGATGTCTCTCCTGAAAGCTGGGACTCTTTCTGTGTCCAGTGCTGAGCTGGGATCTCACCCTTATTTCCTGCCCGCTGCGGGAGCACAAATGAATCCAACTTCAGTTGACCAAGAGGGGCAGAGGTGGCTTCAGGGGGATAAAACCTCACCTTACCCTTATGCTTAGAAGGCTTGATAAAGCAGATTCTCACGTGTCCTCTCAGCCATATTGCTCTGCCCCCTCCCCCGATGTAATTTTTTGCAGCTGCTCCTCTAAGTTTTTTTTTCACCCTTCTCATTTTATCATAGTCTCCTTTTAGAAAGTTAAATACTAACATATTGGATTCCTACATATATTTACTACAGAGCTTATATCAAATCTGATCATGTTATGATCACTGTTATCAAGCGGCCCCAGCACCATTACCTCCTGAACCAGATCATGCTCCACTAAGCACTAGGTCTAGAATTGTTCCCCCTCTTGTTGGTTCCTGAACCAGCTGCTCCTTGACTTCATCAAAATAAAAATTGGCCACCCATTGACTTAGTGGTAGGGTCTCAAGCGTTAACAGGGTGGTAACAGTCTACGTGCGTATAATGACAATTACCGCCCGGTTTCCGCCATGCACCAAAAATAGAAATAATTTTCTGACGCGCATAGTGGACACACGTAAAAATTGAAATTACTGCCCAGGCCACGTGGTAGCCGGGTGATGACTCCAAATTGGCACACATTGGGTGCTCGTAGGCGTCTACGCAGCTTAGTAAAAGGGCCCCCTAGTTTTTGCAGGTGTTTAAGAGGCCAGTCTGAAATATCAAAACAATATGAGAGTGCAGGAAGAATCCTATAATAGTCATTACTGATTTTTTTCTCTCGGCCATTTCAGCTTTCTAGTTGTTTCTCCCTCCACTCCTAGATATTTATATGAACCTTCCTGTGTGGATCATTCAGTGGTTTCTACTACTACTAATCATTTCTGTAGGTTCTTGAGGTTTACCTTCTAACAGAAGCTTTTATTACACTCATTGCATGTGACTCTGGTCCTGGGGAACTGAGTTTGATTCCCACTTCAGGCACAGGCAGCTCCTTGTGACTCTGGGCAAGTCACTTAACCCTCCATTGCCCCAGGTACAAATAAGTACCTGTACACAATACGTAAGCCGCATTGAGCCTGCCATGAGTGGGAAAGCGCGGGGTACAAATGTAACAAAAAAAATGGCTTCACTCCTGTGTGAATTCTCTGGTACATTATCATGAATTTCTTCAACCTGAAGCATTTGCCAGTCAGTACATGGAAATGGTTTTACTCCTCAGTGGCTATTCTGGTGCATAGTGAGTGTTTCCTTGTCAACGAAGATCTTACCACACTCAGCACATGTAAATGGCTTCACTCCTGTGTGAACTCTGTGGTGCCTTGCGAGATGTTCCTTCTCAGTGAAGGTTTTACCACACTCAGAACATCTAAATGGCTTCACTCCTGCATGGATTCTCTCATAGGCGCCAACTCCGTGGGTGCTCGAGCACCCCCAATGTTTTCACCCTCCCAGGCAGGGGCGGGGGGCGCCGCTTACCCCTCCGACGTCGCAGCAGCTACGCAGTGTCAGTGAAAGTGCTGCCCGCTAGCCTTCCCTTCGCTCATTCATTCCCTCTGTGTCCCGCCCTCGCGGAAATGATGTCAGAAGGCGGGACACTGAGAGGGAACGAACGAGCGAAGGCTAGGGGGCAGTGCTTTCACTGACGCTGCACAGGCTCAGCTGCTGCGACAGAGGTAAATTTAAAAGATTTAGAGAAGACGGGCGGGCAGGTGGACATGGGAGTGGGAGGGCAGGGGGGAGAGAAGCATTGATCGATGGATCAGGATGGGAGGAGAGGGCAGGGCCCAGGGAGCAGTGGCATACCAAGGGGGGGGGCGGGTGCACGCTGCTGGGGGAGTGCCGTGGCGCGTGCCTGTTGCCTGCCCCTATTTCCGAGTTCGCAATTCGCATGTGTTCACTGCTCCCTCTGAGTCTGCCCCGGAACAGGTTACTTCCTGTTGCTGTACAGGGAGGGGAGGGAGAATTGCTTGAGATGGATGGATGGAGGTGGGCAGGGGACAGAGGAGCATCGATGGACATTGATGGGAGGGCAGGGCCCAGGGAGAGAGGAGAAATTGCTGGACATGGAGGGGAGGGCAGGGGAGGAAGGAGAATTGCTTGATATGGATGGATGGAGGTGGGCAGGGGAGAGAGGAGCATCGATGGACATGGATGGGAGGGCAGGGCCCAGGGAGAGTGGAGAAATTGCTGGACATGGAGAGGGCAGGGGAGAGAGAATTGCTGGATATGGATGGATGGAGGGGGGCAGGGGAGAGCGGGGCATGGATGGACATGGATGGGGACAAGGCCCAGGGAGAGAGGAGAAATTGCTGAACATGGAGGGGAGGAAGGAGAATTGCCTGATATGGATGGATGGATGGAGGTGGGCAGGGGCCAGAAGAGCATCGATGGACATGGATGGGAGGGCAAGGCCCAGGGAGAGCGGAGAAATTGCTGGACATGGAGAGGAGGGCAGGGGAGAGAGGAGAATTGCTGGATATGGATGGATGGAGGGAGGGGTGCAGGGGAGAGAGGAGCATGGATGGACATGGATGAGGGCAGGGCCCAGGGAGAGAGGAGAAATTGTTGGACATGGAGGGGAGGAAGGAGAATTGCTTGATATGGATGGATGGATGGAGGTGGACAGGGGAGAGAGAAGCATCGATGGACATGGATGGGAGGGCAGGGCCCAGGGAGAGTGGAGAAATTGCTGGACATGGAGAGGAGGATGGGAGAGAGGGGAATTGCTGGATATGGATGGATGGGGGAGCATGGGAAGAGAGGAGGACCCAGCTTTTACTTATGGATATAGAGCAAGAAATTAAGAAGAAAGGAGGAAAGTAAAGAAATAAATGGAAAGGAAGCCCTGGAAACGGAGTTAAGATAGCAGCAGAATCAGATACTGGGCCAGCATGATCACAAAAACAAAGTCACCAGACAACAAAGGTATAAAAAAATCATTTAATTTTCATTTTAGTGTTTGAAATATGTCCACTTTGAGAATTTACATCTGCTGTCTTATTTTGCAATGTATAGCAACGTGTTTCTTTCTGTTTGTCTGGTACTGTGCTGCATGCAGGGTCTAACTTCTTAGGATTTCAGGTTAATTTTTGAACAATTTGAAGAGGGGCTATCTCTGTTCTGCATGTGTGACTGCAAGGCCAAGTGTCTGAATAGGGATCTGTTTGTTAGAGCCTGAGATTTTGCTAACACATTGTTTTTCAGAGTTGGCAAGACTGTCTGTTCTCATCATGGTCTGTATGCTAATTTGGTTTGTGTCATTTAGAGTATAATGGAGCTGTAACAGCTTACAGAAATTATTTATAATGAAAAAAAAAACATGTTATTTTTCTTCTATACTGGTGTAATATTTTCAATGAGGCCATGACTGGTAAAAGGGGTGTGTACTGTAGGGGCAGAGCCATAGTGATCCCACCCCTGGATGGGTAGGGGCGCCGACTAGTAGGCTGCAGGAGGGCGCCAGAAACCCTAAGACCGTCTCTGCACCCACCGGAAGTTCCCTTTCCAGCCAGCCCACCTGCCTGGTGCCCGCTCTCTTCTCCCTCAGTTCTCCACCGGTCCGTCCTTGCCTTCCTGCATGCCACCCAGAATTTTAAAACTCATCTTACCTCGGGGTCCCAGCGGCAGCAGTGAAAGGCGAGCGGGCTTGGGGCTTCAGCCTTTGAATATAATTGGGTCTGCCAGATCCATTTGGGCAGTGGAAGCCATGGGCTTTCTACTATCCTGAAAAGGATTACATATCCCCTCTAAATACTTAATTACCCTGACCTTGTATCTGCTCATGATGGTTTTACACAGTCTAGGCAGTAGCAAGCTCCACAATTAGAAAGAAATCCTGTATTCAGTAGATATAGTAATATAGTTTATTAGCATCAATATCTTACCCAAAGACAGTACAGGCAGATCAGGCATTCACATGGTGGAACAGCATTTCACGACACGACCTCTCTCTCTAGCCTTCTGGAGTCTTCTTTTTTGATACCCTTCAGACTGCCCTTTTTATACCATTTTGACCCTATTCATTCCAATGGACCCTAACTTTCTCACCAGAGCTCTTGGCCCTTATCAGTTGATAAGAGTGGCTTCGCATGTTCCCAAACTCTAAGTATAAACAAAATATGTTCAGGGCAACATCTGTGAAGAAATGACTTCACAGGTCATTTTGCCCTCCTCAGTTCCCTCTCTCTTCTCTACTTGCACCTGACCCACTACTATCTTCCATTAGCCAAAACATCTTCGCTCATGACTTCTCACAGGTGCCAGTCCCAGCATTATTGACAAGAGCAAAGTCCCCCTCCCTTGTCAGCTCTCTGGGAACTCACTTCAGCTTTTGCTGCAGTGAAATGTATTTTGTGTCACAGATGATTTTTGATTTTTAAGAGGCCTAGCTCCTAGCCTGAGCCATTGGCCTGTATTTTACTGAGAGCAAGTGACAGTATATTTCTACACCTTCCCTTCTCTCTCAGCTCTAGTCCCACTCTCATTTTCTGTTTCCGCAAGGGCGTGACCAGAGCTGAGAGAGAAGGGAAGGCTGAAGTACCGAGCCCGACGCATTTCACTGCTGCCGCCGGGACCCTGAGGTAAGATGAGTTTTAAAATTCTGGGCGGCATGCAGGAAGGCGACGACAGACCGGCGGAGGACTGTTGTGGGAGAAGAGGTCAGGCTGGGGTTGGGACTGGCACTCGGAGGAGAGGGGGGCCTGGAACTTGGATGAGGGGGGCCTGGAATTTGGAGGAGGGGGAGGGAGGGGAGCAGGGAGGGGAACGGAGTGGACGGGGGAATGCACCACATGTTAAAAAAAAAAATTCAGCACCACGAAAAATTTTGAAAAGTTGCCTCCTATGGATTCTCTGGTGTTTTGTGAGGTGTCCCTTCCGACTGAAGCTTTTATTACACTCAGTGCAGATAAACGGTTTCACTCCTGTGTGGATTCTCTGGTGTTCTGTGAGGCTTGTTTTATGAGTGAAGCTTTTATTACACTCAGTGCAGATGAATGGTTTCATTCCTGTGTGGATTCTCTGGTGTTTTGTGAGGTGTACCTTCTGACTGAAGCGTCTATTACACTCAGTGCAAATGGAATGGTTTAATTCCTGTGTGAATTCTCTGGTGTTCTGTGAGGCTTGTTTTATGAATGAAGCTTTTATTACACTCACTGCAGATGAATGGTTTCATTCCTGTGTGGATTCTCTGGTGTATTGTGAGGTGTACCTTCTGAATGAAGCGTCTATTACACTCAGTGCAGATGAATGGTTTCATTCCAGTGTGGATTCTCTGGTGTTTTGTGAGGTGTACCTTCTGACTGAAGCATCTATTACACTCAGTGCAGATGAATGGTTTCATTCCTGTGTAAATTCTCTGGTGTTCTGTGAGGCTTGTTTTCCGACTGAAGCTTTTATTACACTCACTGCAGATGAATGGTTTCATTCCAGTGTGGATTCTCTGGTGTATTGTGAGGCTTCCCTTCTGCCTGAAGCTTTTATGACACTCACTGCAGATGAATGGTTTCATTCCTGTGTGGATTCTCTGGTGTTTTGTGAGGTGTACCTTCTGACTGAAGCGTCTATTACACTCAGCACAAATGGAATGGTTTCATTCCTGTGTGGATTCTCTGGTGTTTTGTGAGGTGTACCTTCTGACTGAAGCGTCTATTACACTCAGCACAAATGGAATGGTTTAATTCCTGTGTGAATTCTCTGGTGTTCTGTGAGGCTTGTTTTATGAATGAAGCTTTTATTACACTCACTGCAGATGAATGGTTTCATTCCTGTGTGGATTCTCTGGTGTATTGTGAGGTGTACCTTCTGAATGAAGCGTCTATTACACTCAGTGCAGATGAATGGTTTCATTCCTGTGTGGATTCTCTGGTGTTTTGTGAGGTGTACCTTCTGACTGAAGCATCTATTACACTCAGTGCAGATGAATGGTTTCATTCCTGTGTGAATTCTCTGGTGTTCTGTGAGGCTTGTTTTCCGACTGAAGCTTTTATTACACTCAGTGCAGATGAATGGTTTCATTCCAGTGTGGATTCTCTGGTGTATTGTGAGGCTTCCCTTCTGCCTGAAGCGTTTATGACACTCACTGCAGATGAATGGTTTCATTCCAGTGTGGATTCTCTGGTGTATTGTGAGGCTTCCCTTCTGCCTGAAGCTTTTATGACACTCACTGCAGATGAATGATTTTATTCCAGTGTGGATTCTCTGGTGTATTATGAGGTTTCCCTTCTGCCTGAAGCTTTTATTACACTCAGTGCAGATGAATGGTTTCATTCCTGTGTGGATTCTCTGGTGTTTTGTGAGGCTTGTTTTATGATTGAAGCTTTTATTACACTCACTGCAGATGAATGGTTTCATTCCTGTGTGGATTCTCTGGTGTTCTGTGAGGCTTGTTTTCTGACTGAAGCTTTTATTACACTCACTGCAAATGAATGGTGTCATTCCTGTGTGGATTCTCTGGTGTTTTATGAAGCTTGTTTTATGAGTGAAGCTTTTATTACACTCACTGCAGATGAATGGTTTCATTCCTGTATGGATTCTCTGGTGTTCTATGAGGCTTGTTTTCCGACTGAAGCTTTTATTACACTCACTGCAGAAGAATGGTGTCATTCCTGTGTGGATTCTCCAGTGTCTTCTGAGTGATCCTTTCACAGTAAAGCTTATACCACACTCAGTACATGTAAAAGGCTGCAATCCATTGTGGATTTTCTGGTGCTTTATCATGTATCTCTTCAACCTAAAGCACTTGCCACACTCAGTGCATGGAAATAGTTTTACTCCTGAGTGGATATTCTGATGAATGGTGAGTTTTTCCTTCTCAGTGAAGGTTTTACTACACTCAGAACATCTAAATGGCTTCACTCCTATGTGGATTATCTGGTGTTTTGTGAGGTGTCCCTTCCGACTGAAGCTTTTATTACACTCAGTGCACATAAACGGTTTCACTCCTGTGTGGATTCTCTTGTGCACTGGGAGGTTTTTTTTCCAGCAAGCACTTGTACCACTGTCAGCAGAAGTACACAAGCTTTCATTTTTCTGAATTTTCTGGTAGTTTGAGAGGTCTGTCTTTCTGCAAAAGACTTTTTCAGATTTAGTAGTAGTCATTGGTTCTTCACCAGTCTGAGGTGTTTTATGAACTGTGAATGTTTCTCTACGGCTGAATTTTTTCTTACATTCAGCACTTGAAACTAGTATCTCTTCTGGGTGGAATTTTGCATTTCTTATGACATTTTCTTCCTGACTGAAGCTTTTGTCACGACTAGAACATGCAGATAATCTCTCATCAGTGTCATTTTTCTGGTATTTTGTAACGCTTCCTTTATTGATAAAGGTTTTCTCATCTACTGTAGTTGTACACACTCTAGTTTCTTTATTATTGTTCTCATGTTTCTCTTTCTTCCTACTGAAGTCTTTCCCACACTCAGAACCTATACAGTGGGTCTCTCTTATGCATGTTTTCTGCTGTTGCTGTAGTTCTCTCTTTTGACTGAAGGTTTTCCCACAGTCCGTACCTGTATATGGTCTCTCTTCAGTATCGGATCTCTGATCTGATTTCAGAGTTAAATTATCATTAAGGAATATCTCACATCCATCACACAAACATTTCTGAACTCTCATCTGGTTTGTCTGTTCTTCCACTGTTTGTGTGATATTACTGGTACAATGTTCACACGGAGCTGAGCTTCCTGTTGAAGGTTTTTGTTTATTTTGATTTTTTCCCTTTTCTCCCCAGTCAGAACAGGACGAAGTCTCTTCTTTCTCTCTTTCTGAGAACATCTTTTCCTCTTCAGGCTTCTCACTGAGCTTCCATTTATGTGTCTCTGCATTACTGTTCTTAGGGTCATCTTTTTCTAAAGAAATAAAAAAAGAGCATTGTATAGTAGTGTAGGAGAACAGCAGTTTAACGAGTTCAATAAAAAATCTGTATAAATAACTTGTAAATTTTCCACCCCCTCCCTGTTGGGAATACATTTCCAAGCTAATCACTACCAGGGATGAATACAGAATATATGATTATATTCAAGTTGATATTTAAAAGCACCTTTTGGTCTTTGTACATAGATATCGTTTAGCCCTATAACTGCTCTTTATCAGACAGGCTGCAAGATGCAAGGCTAAACCTTCAGGGTACTTGTTCTCCAGATAAACTAATTTGGGCATTCCCTGATCCTGAAGTTCACAGGAAGAGATTCATCATTAGCCAATCATATATTTGTTACAGAAGCTTAGTTATTGTAAATATGAAAATAGACATCTGATTGCAAACTTGCCAATAATAAGTTATATTTTACTTAAAGCAAGTTCTATTCTTTACCGTCTATGTTCAGGCTAATTTAGTAAGTATATTTTTATGTTTATTTTCTATTATGTATTTTTTCTCTCACTAGGAGGGAAAGGCTTCTGATGTTCAGTATACTTAAAGCTTTTGCTTTAAGTAAAACCTAATGTAGAAGTTGGTTCGGCAGCTGACATAGCGATAAGCGAAAGTCATTAAGCATACCGAACATCAGGAACCTTTTCTTCCTAGCGAGAGAAAAAGTACATAATAAAAAATAAACATAAAAATATACTTGCTGAGGAGGAAGTGACGTCACGAAACTGAATGGCTGCTTAATCCCGGAGCTCCGTTCCTACCTCCGCTAAAAAGGCACTATTCGCTATAAATTAATCTCTCACTACACTCGCATGAAAGGCGAACTGTTGCTGAATTAATTGACTCCAGAAAAATGAGTAAAAGAAGCGGCGCGCTGCATCGGGAGAGCGAGCGTCTGTCGTCGAAGCAACCGGATCGAGGCCTAGCGCACCCTGCCTCCCCCAAGGTATGCAGACTCCCAGAAGCTAGCCATATATCGCCTCGCGAAGAGCGCTGCGAATCCGTCCCCGCTCAGGCTCCCTCGCAGGAACTGACTAAATGCTTGGAGGCACTCAGGGCTGAAATTATTGCGTCAAAAGACGAAATCCTGGAGCACGTGGATGCCCTGAGCGCCGAATTGAGGGAGCTGGGGGGGAGGGTTGAAGCTTTGGAAGAGCGCGCAGACGAGCTGGGGGAGAGACACGACGAGACAGATAAACGCGTGCAAAAATTGACGGATCAGGCGGAAGATCTGCGTTTGAAATTAGATGACCTTGAAAACAGGGGGCGCAGGCAAAATCTTCGCTTTCGAGGAGTTCAGGAAAATGGAGACCAGGAAGATGTTCAGACAGTGGTGCGATCTATATGTGCACAATTGATGGGCCCAGAATTTGATATCAGTGAGATAGCAATGGACAGAGCACATAGAGCGCTGGGGCCTGCAAGGGACAACAGACCGCGAGATATTGTGGTGCGTTTTACCACCTATGCTTGCAAAGAACGGATCTGGCAAAAAGCTCGACAATCCACCAACCTTGAATTCAATGGGGCCCGCGTTGCGGTTTATCAAGATCTTTCTTTGTACACCTTGACCTTGAGAAGGAATATGAAGCCGATCATAGAGGTCTTAACTAAGGAAAAAATCTTATACAGATGGGCATTTCCGTTTGCAATTTGCTTTGAGCTTAAAGGGGAGAAACTCCGCTGTCGCACTGTGGAGGCAGCATGGAAGAGCCTATACGAGGTGGGATTAACATCTACAGAAAGTCCGCCGATGGAGCTGGCTCCTTCAACAAAAGCACGGCTGCAGAGATGGAAAAGAGTTGAAAAAGGAGCAAAGAAATCACGAAACCAGACCTGAGAAGCAACAACTGGACAGTGTGGTGAAAAGATAGTTTTGGAGTTTAAAGCCCCAGTGGGGGAAGAGATGACTTTAAGAATGAGTGAGAGTGAGAGTAACTTAAACATTATCATAAGAAACAAGATAGTGGATCTCCATGTGTATCTGAGAGGATAGATGGAGGTAGGGACGTGAGAAGGGGGGGATTGAGGGGTTCTGTTTATTTTGGGTTAAAAAATTGTAGTATACAAAAAATAAGGCTAGAAATCAGCTAGTGGAGTTTCTTCTTCAAAGTCCCAAGCAGTATCATAAGGAGCTGCTTGGAGGGTTGTTAAGAGGGAAGGGAAGGGAGGGAGGTAGGAGGAGAGAAGGGGATAGGGTGGGTATGGATGAGGGGGAGGGGATAGTAAGGGTAGGGAATAGTAGGGGAGAGAGGGAGCTAGAGTTAGGATTAAGTCTTCCCGGGTTTATATCTTATTGTTCTCTTTACCGAAATATAAATGGTTGATTTTAGGGTTTGCACATACAATATAAAGGGACTGAACTCTCCATATAAGAGGCATGCACTGATGCGGGAGTTAAACTTGATGAGACCGCGGGTTGTCTTCCTGCAGGAAACTCATTTTCAACGAAGACATGAAGGGCTTTTGAATTTTAAACAATACCAGCAAGTGTTCTGTGCCTCTGATGTGGCGGGTTCTAAAAAACGTGGTGTAGCAATAATGTTTCATAAAGATACTCAGGTACAAGTCTTACACTCTAGAAAGGATAAGGAGGGCAGATTTTTGCTATTGCACGTGATGTTGGAGCAGGAGGAATGCACATTGGCTAATGTATATGCCCCGAATGAGAGGCAGGATAAATTTTTCATGCGCCTGCGGAAGGAACTACAGGCTTTTGCTAAAGGTAAACTGATTGTGGCTGGTGATTTTAATGCCACCATGCAGCCAGGTTTAGATAGGTCAGCTCCTCCTGCTCCGACTGACCGTAAAATTTCTTGTGCTTTAAACTGTTTGGTTGATGAGATGGGCTTATATGATCCCTGGAGAATTGGGAATACCAGGGGGAGGGAATATACCTTTTACTCAACAGTACACCTCTCTTACTCCAGAATTGACTATATATTCTTGGATAAAACATTGTCGGTTGGAGTGGGAGGGGCCAATATAGGTCACATAACGATTTCAGATCACGCTCCAGTCTGGGTCAATATTCCATCATTGAGGGAGGAGCAGCGTGACAGAAGATGGACGATTAATAATTCTCTATTACAAGACCCGGAGCTGGTGGGGAGATTTTACCCAATACTAAAAGAGTATTTTGACATTAATATGGACTCTGGACCATCTCTGGGTACAGTTTGGGATGCTTTTAAAGCAGTAGCGAGAGGGTATTTTCTCAGGCAGGCCAGTCACAGATCTCGAATTCATAAGGAACGCCTGTCTAGATGTATGGATAAATTGGGAGAATTGGAGCTTAAATATAGAGAGACTGGGTCGGTGGCTGATTATCGGAGGCTGCAGGCTCTGAGACTGGAGGTGGCTGACCTGCATGAGGAAAGTTTGAAATTTGTGCATGCAAGGGTTAACCAGGTATATTACGCAGGTGCTAATAAACCAGGAAGATTATTGGCCACTAAGTTACGAAAGATGAGATCTGACCGACATATACTAAGGATGAGGGGTACTAGAGGTGAGGTGGTGCACAAATCCGCACAGATCAGAGATTGTTTTGCACAATATTATGAAAAATTATATCGAGAGGATGCTACTGTACAGACTGACAAAATAGATGAATATTTGGAGGCGAGGGGCTTGAAGGCGCTTTCTGAGACACAGAGATTGGACCTAGACAGACCGGTGGGAGTAGATGAAGTCATTAAGGCTATCAAGAACCTGCCAACGGGGAAAGTGCCGGGGCTAGATGGTTTTACAAGCGAATTTTATAAGACCTTTGTAACCCAACTGGCGCCCTATCTGACGTTGATCATTAATGCGGTGCAGGAGGGAGCTTCATTGCCATTGACGATGTTAGAGGCATGGGTGGCAGTAATACCAAAGCCGGGTAAGGATAGAACTGAATGCTCTTCGTACCGCCCAATATCGATACTCAATACGGACGTAAAAATTTTGGCTAAGGTTCTGGCCACTAGACTGGGGAGGGTCTTGCCTTGTTTAATTCACCCAGATCAGGTAGGCTTTGTAGCTAACAGACAAGCTATGGATAATATCCGGAGAACAGTAGACCTCTTATATGCAACTCGGACGAGGGCTAACCCGCTGGTTTTATTGGGGCTGGACGCTGAGAAAGCCTTTGACCGGGTCCACTGGGGGTTCCTTGACAAAGTCCTAGCTAGGGCTGGGATAGGTACCCAATATAGAACTTGGATTGGGGCATTGTATACGGGGCCACGAGCTTGTGTGAGGGTAAATGGGGGACACTCGGCGATGTTTCAGCTAGGTAGGGGTACAAGGCAGGGGTGCCCGCTGTCTCCCTTACTCTTTGCCCTGGCAATGGAGCCCCTGGCGGAGGCGATTAGAGAACATCCAGACATAGCAGGGGTGAAGGTGGGAGGACAAGAATATAAAGTAGCGTTGTTTGCTGACGATGTCCTCCTGTCATTGACAAATCCGCTGATCTCCTTACCTAACCTCATGAAAGTGATAAGGGAATACGCGGAAATTTCAGGATATAAACTCAATGCTAGTAAGTCTATAGGAATGGCAGTTGGGGTGCCTTCGAGTGTAATGGAGACATTGAAGACATCCTTCCCTTTTAGGTGGGAGGAGAGTGCATTGAGTTACTTGGGTGTGAAGATAATTAGTAATATATCCGCTCTGTTTGACAATAACTACCTAGCCCTTAAGAGGGAGATACAGAGGGATCTGGACAGATGGTTGGGAGTGGGTTTGTCTTGGTTCGGGCGCATTGCAGCAATTAAAATGAACGTTTTGCCCAGGCTGCTATACCTGTTCCAGGTCTTGCCTTTGAAAGTGTCTAGATCCTTTCTGTCTGGGCTTCAAGATACTTTGATCCGATTCATTTGGAATCATAAAAGACCACGATTGCCCCGAACATTGCTATACAAGAGTAAGAGGGAGGGAGGTCTCGGAGTTCCCAATCTGACGTGGTATTATTGGGCGGCTCAGGCGAGAGGTGCTATAGACTGGTTTAGAGGGGAGGACCATAAAAGATGGGTGGCTATAGAGCAAGCTTTGGTGGGTTCGCGACCCCTGAACCATTTAATGTGGCTACCTAGTAAACATAGAGGAAGGACAGATAGATTTCCTCCCACAGTCCAGGCTATGTTTCATTATTGGGATTCTATGTTCACTGACCGTCAACCGACACTATCAGGTTTAGCTCCAATTGCAGATAACCCCTCCTTTGAACCGGGTATGGGCAGTAGACCTTTCAGTGATTGGGCAGTAGCAGGCCTGGATTTGTTAGGGCAGTTGCATGTGGGCGATAGGGTGATCCCTTTTGAGAATTTGATGAATGATTATGGACTTAGCTCCAGTGATCATTATGCCTACTTGCAACTCCATCACTTTCTTAAGGGACCTGTTTATGGTACATGTTTAAAGCGTGACACACACCCGATGGAGGAGATTTGTGTAAACACGAAGCGTACGAAGGGTCTGATATCCTTTTTATATGATTACTTAATGAGGCTTTCAAAACCGTATGTACTACATAGACAGAGATGGGAGCAAGAACTACAATTTACACTTCCTGAGGCCAATTGGTTGACTCTGGAGAAGAATATTAGGAAGGTATCATTGGCAGTGGCCTTACAAGAAAATGCGGTTAAGGTATTTTACAGATGGTACTTGACCCCTGCTAGACTGCACCACATGAATGCTCAAATACCACTTAGTTGCTGGCGAAATTGTGGAGAGGTGGGAACTGCAGGACACATTTGGTGGAAATGTCAGAAAGCACAAGCCTACTGGAGAGAATTCAGGCACGCCTTCAGGGATGGATTGGTAGGTCTGTGCAGTGGCATCCCTCGATCTTTCTGCTGGGGGCAAGGCCTGAAGGTCTTGAGTCCCATCAGTGGCTCTTGGTGCGTGCCTCTCTCAATGTGGCACGGGTGAATTTAGCTCAAAGCTGGAAATCTCCCTTGGTTCCCTCAATGGTAAGATGGATAACTAAGGTTCGCTATACCTGTGAAATGGAAAGGCTGACTGCTGTAAAACGAAAAATGTTGCCTAAGTGGCAGAGAACTTGGGAACCCTTTTTGGCTAAGTGCGCAGAATAATTGAAGTTTTGGATGTTATAAGAAATAAGAGGGAAGACGGGTGGGAGGGGGGAGGGAGGTTTAGAGTTGATAGAGGGGGGTAGGGATATAACGGTGGGGTAGATTCAAATGTAAAATCATAAAATCTTTGAAGTACTGCGAGCTGCATATATGAAAATGTTAATCCGTTAACACTGTTACTAGTTATATTGATTAGTTTGACCTGGATTGAAAGTGAATCATTATACCTTATGGATATTATGTAAAGAAGGTTAAAGCTTATGTTTGATTAACAATACTGAATAAAGACTTCTAAAAATCAAAAAAAAAAAATATACTTGCTAAATTAGCATGAACATAGAAGGCAAAGAACAGAACTTGCTTTAAGTAAAATAGAACTGTTTCATGGTCAACTTCTCAGCCTAGTCTATAAACAATAATAAGTTATACAAGCAAGAGTCTCTTTCTTCCTGTGAGAGGAACTAGACCAGCCTGGAAGCAAATCGTTTCTCAGTGCCAGCAAAGTTCCTGTTTCTGAGGTAAAAAATCATTCCTTTTATTCTTTTATCTAACTGTGTGTACGTGACAATTCTCACGTCTCTGCGGTGCCCCCCTTATCTAAAAACAACATCTGGCTATATTTGTTCCTGCAAAACCAATCTCACGACCCACAGGCACAAATCTGCACGATAGCCCTAGGGCTTGTTTCACCTCCTTCTTCACCCCTCCCTGTTGCTGTGCTTGCAAGTGGAATGTTAGATAAGAACTTCTGCTGGAATTCTGCCTATGAACTCCTGATGACCTTACCTTGATGTATTACAGAATTGGGGAGACTCTGCTTCACAGAGAGAAGGGCAGGAATCTTAGGAGTTACACAGTAGTCCACCATTTTATGGATTGCAAATTTATACAATATGCTGAGCTGGGCTAAGCTCCATCGAGTCTGGCCGATCTGGTCACAAGTGTCAGGCAGATCCCAAAAAGCAGATCTATTTCTCATGATTCATTTTCCAGTGATGAGCAATGGAACCCCCAAGTCTATTTATGGGCTTTTCCACCAGAAACTTTCAAAACTCTTTTGAATCCGTCTATATTAGCTGCTTTGACCACATCCTGCAGCAACTGAGTCCACAGTTTAATTATGCGTTGCAGGCAAATGGCAGATGATGTTTAATGTGAGCAAGTGCAAAGTGATGCATGTGGGAAAGAGGAACCCGAACTATAGCTACGTAATGCAAGGTTCTGCGTTAGGAGTCACCGACCAAGAAAGGGATCTTGGCGTCATTGTTAATGATACATTGAAATGCTCTGCTCAGTGTGCTGCAGCGGCTAAGAAAGCAAATAGAATGTTAGGTATTATTAGGAAAGGAATGGAAAACAAAAATGAGGACGTTATAATGCCTTTGTATCGGTCAATGGTGCGACCACACCTCGAATATTTTGTTCAATTCTGGTTGCTGCATCTCAACAAAGATATAGTGGAATTAGAAAAGATACAGAGAAGGGCGACGAAAATGCTAAAGGCGTTGGGACGACTTCCCTATGAGGAAAGGTTGAAGCATCTAGGGCTCTTCAGCTTGGAGAAGAGACGGCTGAGGGGAGATATGATAGAGATCTATAAAATAATGAGTGGAGTGGAACAGGTAGACGTGAATTGTTTGTTTACTCTTTCCAAAAATACTAGGACAAGGGGGCATGCAATGAAGCTACAAAGTAGTAAATTTAACATGAATCTGAGAAACTGTTTCTTCATTCAACGTGTAATTAAACTCTGGAATTTGTTGCCAGAGAATGTGGTAAAGACGGTTAGCTTAGCAGGGTTTAAAAAGGGGCTGGCCAGCTTCCTAAAGGAAAAGTCCATACACCATTATTAAATTGGCTTGGGAAAATCCAATGTGTATTTCTGGGATAAGCATCATAAAATGTATTAAGATTTGCTGGGATCTTGCCAGGTATTTGTGACCTGGATTGGCCACTGTTGGAAACAGGATGCTGGGCTTGGTGGACCTTTGGTCTGTCCCAGTGTGGCAATACTTATGTACGTTCTCTTAGGCTGCTGCAGTTGGCATTATGATGTGGTTGTCCGTCTGAGTAAGTAGAACAGACGTTCCAGCCAACATGCTGTGGCTTTCTTCACGGTGTTCACGGTGGCTGAAATGTCGGTTCTTCTTACTCAAACGCAGCAAGACCCAGATAACTACAATAATAAACCTTTCAATGATTTTTCAATCTGCTGTTCTTTACTTGTTTTTGAACTGAAAACAATGACAACAACAAAGGCAGAGATAACAAACAGCCCCCTACAGCCCCCTACAGTAGAAGATGAAACAACCACTGACCCAGCAAAGCCTCAACCTCCCCTTCCCCTCCCCAAACATAGAACCATAATGACAGACAAGGGCCAAATGGCCCATCCAGCCTGCCTTTCCTGAGAAACCACTAACTCCTCCTTTTCGTAAGAGATCCCACGTGCCTGTCCCATGCTTTCTTAAATTGACAGTCTTCGTTGCCACGACCTCCACCAGGAGGCCATTCCACGCCTCCACCACCCTTTCCGTGAACGAATACTTTTGTAGATTCCTCCTAAGCCTATTTCTTTTAACTTCATTGTATGCCTCCTCATTCCAGAGTTTGCCTTCATTTGAAAAAAGCTTGCCACCTCCTGTATATTGTTTAAATACCCCCCTGAGGTATTTAAACATCTCTATCATATCCCCTCTCTCTCGCCTCTCTTCCAGTGTATATACATGTTGAGGTTCATGAGCCTGTATCTCTATGTTTTATGACGGAGACCGCTTACCAATTTTGTAGCCGCCTTCTGGGCAGACTCCATCCTGTTTATATCCTTCTGTAGGCGTGGTCTCTAGAATTGCATCCTTCTCTTTATGCACCCAAGCATCCTTCTGGCTCTGACCATCGCCTTTTCTACCTGTTTGGTTACCTTAAGGTCATCAGACATAATCACCCCCAAGTCCCGCCGAGTGAGCAATTGTGAAAAACAAATTCTCCGAGGACAAGCAGGCTGCTTGTTCTCACATGTGGGTGACGTCCACGGCAGCCGTCCCTTCGATCGGAGATCTTCACTAGCAACAGCGTTTGCTAGCCCTCGCGTGCGCATGCACAGTGCGCATACGCGACCGTCTTCCCGCCCGAACGTGAGCGTGCTCGTCAATCTTCTTTCTTCCGCGGCTCAGAACGGCTGTTTTTTTCGGTTGGTCTGTGCCCTGAGGAGACCCAATCACTCTTACCCTTATCAAGAGAATCAGCAATCTCCCCTACAATGTCCCTCAGCGCCCCCTGTAGAGGAGGCTAAGACTTTAGTACCACCTAGAAACATTTGGTTTACGGATGGGTCCTCCTTTTGGGACAAAGGTATACGATATACTCAGTACGCAGCCCTCAGCATAGACCAGGAAGTCCTAAAAGGTAAATCTGATAGTCATTCCTCAGCTCAGAACGCGGAAGTATTAGCTGTCCAGGCTGTATTAACTCACAGATGTCCACATACAGACACTAATATATCTCATGAGTGCCTAATAACGCATCCTTTAATGATATACAGCGACAGTGATTATGTAGTACAAGCCTGTTTAGGGTGGCTGATTCAGTGGTCTCGCAATGGTTTCTGCACTGCTGATGGTAAGCCCTTGCAGCAAGGACAATTGTGGAAATGGATTGGGAATTGGTTACAGTGTCATCCAGGTAAATTAATGATACGTCATGTTAAAGGTACACCAGGACCCCCACCATTCCCTGGAAGCCTCTTTTAACCACCAGGTAGATGTGTTAGCTTCTCAGATTTCTGCTGTCACTAGATCTGGTAAAGATACTTCTGAGCATATACCAGATCAAATATTTAGACAAGAGCTGATCTGTTTAGCCCACTCATATCTGCATGAGGGAGTAGAAGGAACCCTCAGTCGCCTTAAAGCCACGGCATCACGGCCCAATGTGCCCAAGTTAAAGCAGGACAGACCAAACCAACACCACTTTTACATCAGAGAAGGGTAGGACCCTGGCACCGGTTACAAATTGATTTCATAGACAATTTACCAGTGACCAGAGAGGGATACAAATGCCTTCTAGTTATTGTTGATGCTTTTAGTGGCTGGGTGGAAGCATTTCCTTGTAAAAATCATACTGCACAGACCGCTGCTAATAAACTGTTCTCTGAGGTAATTTGCAGGTTTGGCACTCCTCAAATCATCGACTCAGACCGTGGACCAGCATTTATGGGTGAGATTTTCACAGTCCTCCTATTACAAGCCCTAAATATAAAACACAAGCTTCATGTTCCATATCACCCACAGAGTTCTGGGCAGGTAGAGAGGATGAACAGGATCATAAAAGAGGCCCTCAGAAAGGTTGTAAATTCAACAGGCAAAGATTGGGCTCAGAAATTGCCTTTGATATTAGCATCCATACTAATAGGGGAACCGGTTGATATTGTGTATCTGGATTTCCAAAAGGCGTTTGACAAGGTACCTCATGAAAGGCTACAGAGGAAATTGGAGGGTCATGGGATAGGAGGAAATGTCCTATTGTGGATTAAAAACTGGTTGAAGGATAGGAAACAGAGAGTGGGGTTAAATGGGCAGTATTCACAATGGAGAAGGGTAGTTAGTGGGGTTCCTCAGGGGTCTGTGCTAGGACCGCTGCTTTTTAATATATTTATAAATGATTTAGAGATGGGAGTAACTAGTGAGGTAATTAAATTTGCTGATGACACAAAGTTATTCAAAGTTGTTAAATCGCAACAGGATTGTGAAAAATTACAAGAGGACCTTAAGAGACTGGGAGACTGGGCGGCTAAATGGCAGATGATGTTTAATGTGAGCAAGTGCAAGGTGATGCATGTGGGAAAAAAGAACCCGAATTATAGCTACGTCATGCAAGGTTCCACGTTAGGAGTTACGGACCAAGAGAGGGATCTGGGTGTCGTCGTCGATAATACACTGAAACCTTCTGCTCAGTGTGCTGCTGCGGCTAGGAAAGCGAATAGAATGTTGGGTATTATTAGGAAAGATATGGAAAACAGGTGTGAGGATGTTATAATGCCGTTGTATTGCTTCATGGTGCGACCGCACCTTGAGTATTGTGTTCAATTCTGGTCGCCGCATCTCAAGAAAGATATAGTAGAATTGGAAAAGGTGCAGAGAAGGGCGACTAAAATTATAGCGGGGATGGGATGACTTCCCTATGAAGAAAGATTAAGGAGGCTAGGGCTATTCAGCTTGGAGAAGAGACGGCTGAGGGGAGACATGATAGAGGTATATAAAATAATGAATGGAGTGGAACAAGTGGATGTGAAGCGTCTGTTCACGCTTTCCAAAAATACTAGGACTAGGGGGCATGCGATGAAACTACAGTGTAGTAAATTTAAAACAAATCGGAGAAAATTTTTCTTCACCCAACGTGTAATTAAACTCTGGAATTCGTTGCCGGAGAAAAAAGTGAAGGCGGTTAGCTTAGCAGAGTTTAAAAAGGGGTTGGACGGTTTCCTAAAGGACAAGTCCATAAACCGCTACTAAATGGACTTGGGAAAAATCCACAATTCCAGGAATAACATGTATAGAATGTTTGTATGTTTGGGAAGCTTGCCAGGTGCCCTTGGCCTGGATTGGCCGCTGTCGTGGACAGGATGCTGGGCTCGATGGACCCTTGGTCTTTTCCCAGTATGGCATTACTTACAGTATGTACTTATCCCGCCTGAATTCACATGTAACCCCTTATCAGATACTATTTGGACACACTATGCCACTCCTAATTTCTAGTGACTATATCAATCAGGATCCAAATGATGATGAGACAGACCCTACTTTTGTACACTATATCAAACAACTAGTAGAGGATAAAACCACTCTACAAGTCAGAGTCACTCAAGCTCTTGAGAAAGCAGCTCAATCTAAAAGTCTACATTCTGCTATCAGCCCCCTCTTTGAAGTAGGTTCTCAGGTAATGTACCGTAAGCTCTTTAAGGGAAAACGGGACCATGCCCTCTCTGCAGGTTGGAATGGCCCTTATACAGTATCCAACCGTATATCTCCAGTGGTGTATCAGATCAGCTTTCCACAGGGAAAGACAAAATGGGTACACATATCTCGGCTAAAGAAGTACACCTGATTGTTTTTCCAAGTAGCCTCTAGGTGTCCTGAGTGCTCATGTGGGCTTCTGTTGTGACTGAAATTGTAAAATGTTTTTACAGTAGAGAACCTTTTGTAAATAGTTTCTAAGGATTTATAATGTAACTTCTATTGTTCTTTTGAATGTGTAAGATTTAATTATGTCTCTCTGCAATAAGTAAGATTTAAAAATGTCTTTTTCTGATAAGTAAACTCCCACTGGAGCTGAAACCGAATACCGTGAAGTTTTAAAATTGCCTCTTTCTAATAAGTAACTCCCACTTGAGCTGAAACTTAATATTGTGCTTTAATGTGAATTAACAAGATATGCTTATTTTTGTAGAAGAAACTAAAGCCTAAGCTATATCCAGCTTGTATGCCATGATCTAAGACCCTGAGAAGGAACTGTGAAGCAAGAGAGGGAATTCCCCCCCCCACCACCACCACCACCAGGACCGTGAAGAGCCATGTGGCCTTGTAAATTAATGTGAAAGTGTCTTTTTCTTTCTTTTTCAGAGTTCGAGTTTCTACTTATGAGATAGTATCATGTATAATTTTGCTAATTTTTGCGCATAAGAAGTACTTCTAAAGGAATGAAACTGCTTTGGGAATCCAGGTTGGATGCCGCATATGCTGCTTTTGTGTTCTTGTGTTTACTTGCAGGTTAAGCTCAATCCTGGATCTGGAATGGACGATCGGAGATCTAAAGGCCCAATTGAGCTCTTTGTTTGTTTGTCATGTGGTCTCCATGTTTATATGTTTGTTTTATGTTATGGGGTACCCAAGAAACTACATTTCCCCTGTGTTAGGAGGCTGTCAGAATGTGGCTTTGGGCTCGCCGGTACAGCATGTTTCTTCAAGCCACATATCTGACAGGCGTAAACAACAGTCTGGCTGACAGGTTCAGCAGGATCATGCAACCTCACGAGTGGTCGCTCAATTCCAAAGTGGTACGCGAGAGCTTCCAAGCATGGGGCAACCCCCTGGTGGATCTCTTTGCTATTCGAGCCAACCACAAGGTCCCTCAGTTCTGTTCCAGGCTGAAGCCCACGGCAGACTAGCGTCGGATGCCTTTCTCCTGGATTGGGGGGAAGGCCTCCTGTATGCTTATCCGCCCATACCTTTGGTGGGGAAGACTTTGGTGAAACTCAAGCAAGATCAAGGCACTATGATTCTGATCGCTCCCTTTTGGCCGCGTCAGATCTGGTTCCCTCTTCTTCTGGAATTGTCCTCCGAAGAACCGTGGAGATTGGAGTGTTTTCCGACCCTCATTACTCAGAATGAGGGGGCGCTTCTGCATCCCAACCTCTGGTCCCTGGCTCTCACGGCCTGGATGTTGAGAGCATAGATTTTGCCTCCTTGGGTCTCTCCAAGGGTGTCTCCCGAGTCTTGCTTGCTTCCCTAACAGTCCTTCCATTAGTCTAAATTGTGCCATGTCCCTTTCCAAAACATTCTCACTGGCAGGCAAGCTATAGAAAGGAAAGACATGTTCATTATTATTCAAGCTATGGCTCACATATAATAAGTTCTACTAATTGCTATCTAAGGTTATGTATTCATATGTGTATATTTAAAATTACGAACATAGGTTTCTCTTTACATGACCTATCAGATACAATCAGTACAGGGAATGTTTCTGACCTTTTTAGTTTATTCTATATCACAGCCAGTACATACACAATGTCTCTCTGTGGAATGAAATATTGGCTGTGTGCAAAGCACAATTAACATATCTTTTTCTAAATTCTTTACAACATTAAACACATGAGTATTGTCTATTAAATTACTACTTTGAACACTGCTAAAGCAGATAAATATGGTAACCTTTTACCACACTCATTACCCATAAATAGTTTCTCTCTGGAAAAAAAAAAAGTTTCTCTCTGAGAAGTATTTCATGTACTATACCATGACTCTGTTTTTGCTTATTTGGTAAATGATTAAGTAGATATTGTGGTATAGGATTGATAGGAATAATTATTTGTTTTTGTGTGTAATAGTAAGCTAGGAAATTATTATGATAATTGCATACATATGCCTTTCTTATTTCTAATGATAACAGTAGTATAGCAGTTCCATATTACCATTCTTGTTTCTGTATTAGAACTATCTGTCCTTTTATTATTGCTTAAAAATTATAAATATTAGTGAGTGCTCTAGCTGTGCCCAAGTATAAATTATTCCTTGTTACAACCTGTCGGCCATTTTGCATCAATTTTGCCTCCACAGTTCATGTGATTCCCATGGCCCGTCTGCACATGAGATCGGCTCAATGGACCCTAGCTTCTCAGTGGTACCAAGCTGCTGGGGACCTAGAAGACGTAGTCCTGCTGTCCACGAGTTTTCTCCAATCCCTGCATTGGTGGACAATTCGGTCAAATTCGACTCTGGGACGTCCCTTCCAAATTCTTCAGCCACAAAAGATGCTGACTATGGATGCGTCTCTCCTGGGGTGGGGAGCTCATGTCGATGGGCTTCACACCCAAGGGAGTTGGTCCCTCCAGGAACAAGGTCTACAGATCAATCTCTTGGAGTTGCGAGCGGTCTGGAACGCTCTAAAGGCTTTCAGGGATCGGCTGTCCCAGCAAATTATTCAAATTCAGACAGTCAATCAGGTTGCCATGTATTACATCAACAAGCAGGGGGGCATCGGATCTCGTCCCCTGTGTTAGGAGGCCGTCAGAATGTGGCTTTGGGCTCGCCGGTACGGCATGTTTCTTCAAGCCACATATCTGACAGGCGTAAACAACAGTCTGGCTGACAGGTTCAGCAGGATCATGCAACCTCACGAGTGGTCGCTCAATTCCAAAGTGGTACGCGAGAGCTTCCAAGCATGGGGCAACCCCCTGGTGGATCTCTTTGCTATTCGAGCCAACCACAAGGTCCCTCAGTTCTGTTCCAGGCTTCAGGCCCACGGCAGACTAGCGTCGGATGCCTTTCTCCTGGATTGGGGGGAAGGCCTCCTGTATGCTTATCCGCCCATACCTTTGGTGGGGAAGACTTTGGTGAAACTCAAGCAAGATCAAGGCACTATGATTCTGATCGCTCCCTTTTGGCCGCGTCAGATCTGGTTCCCTCTTCTTCTGGAGTTATCCTCCGAAGAACCGTGGAGATTGGAGTGTTTTCCGACCCTCATCACACAGGACGAGGGGGCGCTTCTGCATCCCAACCTCCGGTCCCTGGCTCTCACGGCCTGGATGTTGAGAGCATAGATTTTGCCTCCTTGGGTCTCTCCAAGGGTGTCTCCCGAGTCTTGCTTGCTTCCAGGAAAGATTCTACTAAGAAGAGTTACTTCTTTCTTTGGCGGAGGTTTGCAGTCTGGTGTGACAGCAAGGCCCTAGACCCTCGCTCGTGTCCTACTCAGACCCTGCTTGAATACTTTCTGCACTTGTCTGAGTCTGGTCTTAAGACCAACTCTGTAAGAGTTCATCTTAGTGCGATTAGTGCATACCATTACCGTGTGGAAGGTAAGCTGATCTCGGGACAGCCTTTAGTTGTTCGCTTCATGAGAGATTTGCTTTTGTCAAAGCCCCCCATCAAACCTCCTACAGTGTCATGGGATCTCAATGTTGTTCTCACCCAGCTGATGAAACCTCCTTTTGAGCCACTGAACGCCTGCCATCTGAAGTACTTGACTTGGAAGGTCATTTTCTTGGTGGCAGTTGCTTCAGCTCGTAGAGTCAGTGAGCTTCAGGCCTTGGTAGCTCATGCTCCTTATACCAAATTTCATCATAACAGAGTAGTCCTCCGCACTCACCCTAAGTTCTTGCCGAAGGAGGTGTCAGAGTTCCATCTGAACCAGTTAATTGTCTTGCCAACATTCTTTCCCCGTTCTCATACCCGCCCTGCTGAATGTCAGCTGCACACATTGGACTGCAAGCGAGCATTGGCCTTCTATCTGGAGTGGACACGGCCCCACAGACAGTCCGCCCAAATGTTTGTTTCTTTTGATCCCAACAGAAGGGGAGTGGCTGTCGGGAAACACACCATATCCAATTGGCTAGCGGATTGCATCTCCTTCGCTTATGCCCAGGCTGGGCTGACTGGCAGATGACGTTTAATGTGAGCAAGTGCAAGGTGATGCATGTGGGAAAAAAGAACCCGAATTATAGCTACGTTATGCAAGGTTCCACGTTAGGAGTTACGGACCAAGAAAGGGATCTGGGTGTCGTCGTCGATAACACGCTGAAACCTTCTGCTCAGTGTGCTGCTGCGGCTAGGAAAGCGAATAGAATGTTGGGTATTATTAGGAAAGGTATGGAAAACAGGTGTGAGGATGTTATAATGCCGTTGTATCGCTCCATGGTGCGACCGCACCTTGAGTGTTGTGTTCAATTCTGGTCGCCGCATCTCAAGAAAGATATAGTAGAATTGGAAAAGGTGCAGCGAAGGGCGACTAAAATGATAGCGGGGATGGGATGACTTCCCTATGAAGAAAGATTAAGGAGGCTAGGGCTATTCAGCTTGGAGAAGAGACGGCTGAGGGGAGACATGATAGAGGTATATAAAATAATGAGTGGAGTGGAACAGGTGGATGTGAAGCGTCTGTTCACGCTTTCCAAAAATACTAGGACTAGGGGGCATGCGATGAAACTACAGTGTAGTAAATTTAAAACAAATTGGAGAAAATTTTTCTTCACCCAACGTGTAATTAAACTCTGGAATTCATTGCTGGAAAATGTGGTGAAGGCAGTTAGCTTAGCAGAGTTTTAAAAGGGGTTGGACGGTTTCCTAAAGGACAAGTCCATAAACCGCTACTAAACGGACTTGGAAAAATCCAAAATCCCAGGAATAACATGTATAGAATGTTTGTACGTTTGGGAAGCTTGCCATGTGCCCTTGGCCTGGATTGGCCGCTGTCGTGGACAAGATGCTGGGCTCGATGGACCCTTGGTCTTTTCCCAGTATGGCATTACTTATGACTCTTGAGGGTCATATCATGGCTCATAGTGTTCGAGCCATGGCAGCGTCAGTGGCCCACTTGAAGTCAGCCACTATCGAAGAGATTTGCAAGGCTGCGACGTGGTCATCTGTCCACACATTCACATCTCATTACTGCCTTCAACAAGATACCCAACGCGACAGTCGGTTCGGGCAGTCGGTGCTACAGAATCTGTTCGGGGTCTAGAATCCAACTCCACCCCCCTAGGCCCAATTTTTATTCTGTTCCAGGCTGCACTCTCAGTTAGTTGGAAAAGTTTAGGTCCATCTCAGTTATGTCCTCGCCGTTGCAAGGCCCAATTGATCAATGTTTATTGTTTTGAGTGAGCCTGGGGGCTAGGGATACTCCATATGTGAGAACAAGCAGCCTGCTTGTCCTCAGAGAAAGCGAAAGCTACATACCTGTAGAAGTTATTCTCCGAGGACAGCAGGCTAATTGTTCTCACCAACCTGCCCGCCTTCCCTTTGGAGTTGTGTCTTCCTACTGGACTGACGAGCACGCTCACGTTCGGGCGGGAAGATGGTCGCGTATGCGCACTGTGCATGCGCACGTGAGGGCTAGCAAACGCTGTTGCTAGTGAAGATCTCCGATCGAAGGGGCGGCTGCCGTGGACGTCACCCACATGTGAGAACAATCAGCCTTCTGTCCTCGGAGAATACCTTCTACAGGTATGTAGCTTTCGCTGTATAGGATACCCTAAGAATGCCAGAGTCATAGTTATTGAAAGTTTTACAGAGAGGAGTCTAAACAATACGCCAATAAAAACAGAAGAATCTTAGAAACAGACCCACCACAGGTACTAATATCATTTCGCCATCCCTCACTATCAGTCACCCCGGCTTCCTGTAGTGAGACTCACCCACTGCCAGTCACTCCTGAGAAGAGATTTTAAGAATAACGGGAAACCCTTACCTAGAGACATCAGGATCTCAAAGTTCTCCTTCATCACCTCCCTCCAAAGCTCCTTCTGCTCCTCATCTAAATACTCCCACTCCTCCTGGGAGAAAGAGACAGAGACGTCCTCAAATGTCACCCGCATCTGAAACACAAACCAGAAACACAGTCAGGGACATGGGAGGTGCTCAGAATGCATTAGATTTCAGCTCCTGCCTTTGTTTTTGGGGTTGTAACTGTGCAGATTTTTTAAAAATTCAGCTTTATCTATCTTTTTGTGTAGAATTCCCCCCTCCCCCAGCATTAACATCCAGCTCCTGTTCTCCAGGACTGACTCCGCCTAAGCCGTCTCCCAGCTCAGGCTTGATTACCCCATCCCCTCAGTAATCTCAGCCTCCAACTAGTATGAACCCCTTCCTAAGAAGGCTGACCCCCCCCCCCAGCAGTTTTCTCTGCCCCGACCTTTATTTCTTTTTTTACTCATTCCAAGAATCCCACCTCCCCATTCCTCCCAGAGCACACAAATCCAATACCTCTGTCAATCTGCAGCCCCCCCCCCCCCCAAGCAATAAAAACACCCAGAACTTTCTCTCATACTGCAGACACTGGTTCTCTTTCTGAAATCCCTCTTGTCCCAGCACATATACTTCCACAGCTCTCTCAGAATACCCCCCAACACACACCCTCCACTGTTCTCTCAGCATCCTCAGCACTCACAGCATCATAGCCATCCCAACGCCTTCCCCTCCCCCTCCACCACATATACACTCTCCCCACAGCTCTTTTGGGCCGATGATCAGAAGCAAATGCAGGCGCTAGAGGCTGTTAGCCCCATACTAGCGCCTGCATTTGCTACCACCCCATGATCAGAGCAACCGAGCGAGTGAAACAATGCGCTTGCAGGCTCTGAACACAACTAGCATGCAAATGCATGCAAAACAGGGCTCTTAGCATAAGTAGCATGCAAATGCATGCTAAACCTATTCATCCCCAATGATCAGCGACCAGCATGCTAAAGATTTATGTATTTATTATTTTATGGGTAGTGAATACATTTTGGATAGTTTTATTTTTAAGCTCTACGATCTGCTGTCTTGTCTTTTATTTATAACATACTGTAAGATAAGCATTGCCATGCTGCAACAGATCAGAGGTCCATCAAGCCCAGCATCCTGTTTCCAACAGTGGCCAATCCAGGTCATAGGTACCTGGCAAGATCCCAAAACAGTAACACAGAATGATGCCCCAAAGTCCTTGCATTTTTGGAAAGAATAAACAAGCGATACTTCCACTATTCATGATGTATTGTAAGCCACATTGAGCCTGCAAAGAGGTGGGAAAATGTGGGATACAAATGCAATAAATAACTAAATAAATAAATAAAATCTCTGTTCCACAAGAAAACAAACTGCAAAAGGGGGAAGGGGCCAGGATTTCATATACCACCTTGCTATGGTTACAATCAAAGCAGTTTACGTATTAAATAAAGGAGGAGCAGCTGCTGTGTGAGAAGGGAATCAGGAAGAAAAGCTGCAGGGAATAAAGAGCCCCAGGAATGGATTGAGCAGTACCAGTGAGGGGAGGAGAATGAGGAAGAAGAGTCTGAGGGGCTACAGCAGGGAATGGATTGAGCAGTGCCAGGCTCATTTCTTCTTGTGTGTGTGTGGCATTGCCTGGCACTGCATCCCCTGCTGCCCACCTCCTGCCAGTGAGTGGAGGAGAATGAGGAAGAAGAGCCTTCTGTATGTGTGGCATTGCCTGGCACTGCATCCCCTGCTGCCCACCTCCTGCCAGTCTCCTACCTGCTGAGCACAAACCCCAAGAGCCATTCTCCTGCCCTTCTCCACACCTCCAACTCCAGAAAGGAAGGGGAGAGGGAGAGAGGATGTAAAGAGATGCCAGTAAGCAGAAAGTGAGAGCCTGGTAAAGCAAAAGAAGCAGCTACTGTGTGAGGGGAGGAGAATGAGGAAGAAGAGCCTGAGGGGCCACAGCAGGGAATGGATTGAGCAGTGCCAGGCTCATTTCTTCTTGTGTGTGTGTGGCATTGCCTGGCACTGCATCCCCTGCTGCCCACCTCCTGCCAGTGAGGGGAGGAGAATGAGGAAGAAGAGCCTGAGGGGCTACAGCAGGGAATGGATTGAGCAGTGCCAGGCTCATTTCTTCTTGTGTGTGTGTGGCATTGCCTGGCACTGCATCCCCTGCTGCCCACCTCCTGCCAGTGAGGGGAGGAGAATCAGGAAGAAGAGCAGCAGCTGCTGTGTGAGGGGAGGAGAATCAGGAAGAAGAGTCTTGTGTGTGTGTGGCATTGCCTGGCACTGCATCCCCTGCTGCCCACCTCCTGCCAGTCTCCTACCTGCTCAGCACAAACCCCAAGAGCCATCCTCCTGCCCTTCATCCCTGGGGGCAGATCTGGGAAATGGGAATCAGAGAGAAGCAGGAAGGAACCCCTGGACCATTAGGACCGCCCTAGGTGGAATCTAACAAATCACAGTGTCAGAGGGGCGGGATCTTAGCCTCCTCTTCCCTGCCTCACGAGTCTTGTGACCAATCAATGGAAGAGGGGCGTGGTCTCCCTCTCATGCTGTGTTCTCAATCTAACCTCCTGTTTCTCAATCTACCCTGCTTGTGAGTGACATCATAGAGTCTCTTCCTGGGCTGCAGCACCAACTCCCTCTTTATCTTGAGACACATCAGCTGCTGCCACCTGTGGCCGGATGTTTCACTCAGATGCTGCAGAGAAAACAGCTTCCAGGGCTGCCAGTCTCCTACCTGCTCAGCACAAACCCCAAGAGCCATCCTCCTGCCCTTCATCCCTGGGGGCAGATCTGGGCTTTGTTGGGTCAGTGCTGGGAAATGGGAATCAGAGAGATGCAGGAAGGAACCCCTGGAGCATTAGGACCGCCCTAGGTGGAATCTGACAAATCACAGTGTCAGAGGGGCGGGATCTTAGCCTCCTCTCCCCTGCCTCACGAAAGTTGTGACCAAACAATGGAAGGGGCGTGGTCTCCCTCTCATGCTGTGTTCTCAATCTAACCTCCTTGTTCTCAATCTAACCTCCTTGTGAGTGACATCATAGAGTCTCTCTCATGCTGTGTTCTCAATCTAACCTCCTTGTTCTCAATCTAACCTCCTTGTGAGTGACATCATAGAGTCTCTTCCTGGGCTGCACGTGCAGGGAGTGAGAGCAGAGAGAGGCAGCACCAAGTCCCTCTTTATCTTGAGACACATCAGCTGCTGCCACCTGTGGCCGGATGTTTCACTCAGATGCTGCAGAGAAAACAGTTTCCAGGGCTGCCAGTCTCCTACCTGCTCAGCACAAACCCCAAGAGCCATCCTCCTGCCCTTCATCCCTGGGGGCAGATCTGGGCTTTGTTGGGTCAGTGCTGGGAAATGAGAAGCAGGAAGGAACCCCTGGACCATTAGGACCGCCCTAGGTGGAATCTGACAAATCACAGTGTCAGTCAGAGGGGCGGGATCTTGTCCTCTCCTCTGCCTCACAGTCTTGTGACCAATCAATGGAAGGGGCGTGGTCTCCCTCATGCAGTGTTCTCAATCTAACCTCCTTGTGAGTGACATCATAGAGTCTCTTCCTGGGCTGCACGTGCAGGGAGTGAGAGCAGAGAGAGGCAGCACCAACTCCCTCTTTATCTTGAGACACATCAGGTGCTGCCACCTGTGGCCGGATGTTTCACTCAGATGCTGCAGAGAAAACAGCTTCCAGGGCTGCACCAAGAGGACAGTAACAGAAGTGTCTGTTTTTGCAAGTCTGACATTGCATGTGTACCTGCCTGTGAGTGTGCATATCTTACTCCTGCGTTATTTGTAGTGTTTTTGCAAAGAATGACCCCCATCCTAAAGCCTGAAATTCCCTCCTGTCTTTTGCCTCCCCCTCCAGCTCTTTCTCCATTCCTCCCATCCCATACCTCAGTCAATCTTTCCTCCCCCAATAAAGATACCCACAGCGGTCTTTCATATGTACCCTATTGCATACATTATTTCTCTTTCTGAAATCCCTCTTGCCCCCAGCACATAATTCCACAGCCTTCTCAGAATACCCCCCCCCCACACAGCCCCCTCCCCAGCACGCATCATAGTCATCCCAACTCCACCCCACCCCACCCCCACCCCACCCCACCCCAATGGACATACACTCTCCCCACAGCTCCTTCTGAATATCATCAATACATATCCCCAGCTGTCTGTCTCCCTCCTTCCAACTCCGAACTCCTCGAATCCTATGGAATCCCCAAAATTCATCCCCAGCTTTTCCACCTACTCCCTCGTCCCTACTTTGTGTCTCCACCCCTCCTGTGGCACCCCCTCCTCAGCTTACCCTTTTCATCTCCTCTCTCCTCACTCCCCAAGCTATCCCTCCACCCCTAGTATGCACCTGCCCTCTCGTTGCCCCACATAACTTGTCCCGTTCATTACCTCTCACCTCCTTCCTCAATGCTCTACACAGGTGGAGGAGCAAGAGGATAGATGCTGGCCAGATCCTACTGCTTTGCTACGATGACTTTGACTACTGAATTTGAACCATGAGGTTCTATGGTGTCCCCCAAGGCTCATATTCAGCCGTCAGAGCTGATGACTCCCAAATCTACCTTTCTACCCCTGATATCTCACCTTGCATCCAAACCAAAGTTTCAACGTGCTTGTCTGACATTGCTGTCTGGATGTCTCAATGCCACCTGAAATTAAACATGACCAAAACCGAGCTTCTCATTTTCCCCCCCAAACCCACCTCCCCACTCCCCCCGTTTTCTATTTCTGTTGATGGCTCTCTCATTCTCCCTGTCTCCTCAGCTCGAAACCTTGGGGTCATCGTTGACTCTTCTCTCTCCTTCTCTGCTCATATCCAGCAGATTGCCAAGACCTGTCGTTTCTTTCTTTACAACATCCGTAAAATCCGCCCCTTTCTTTCCGAGCACTCTACCAAAACCCTCATCCACACCCTTGTCACCTCTCGCTTAGACTACTGCAATCTGATTCTTGCTGGCCTCCCACTTAGTCACCTCTCCCCTCTCCAGTCGGTTCAAAACTCTGCTGCCCGTTTCGTCTTCCGCCAGGGTCGCTTTACTCATACTACCCCTCTCCTCAAGACCCTTCACTGGCTCCCTATCTGCTCAAGTAATTTGGAGAGAAAAGGAAGGAGGGAGATGGGTCGGTAATTAGAGGGACAAGTAGGGTCGAGTGAAGGCTTCTTAAGGAGAGGTGTGACCACAGCATGTTTAAAGGCAGCAGGGACAGTCGCAGTGGAAAGTGAGAGGTTGAGAATGTGACAGATAAAAGGAATAAGAGCAGGAGAGATGGCATTAAGAAGGTGGGTGGGAATGGGATCAGAGGAACAGGTGGTACATTTTGAGGAAGAAAGGAGAAGTGTAGTTTCCTCAATAGTAACTTCAGGAAAGGAGGAAAGGGAATGAGGAGAAGGAGAGAGAGGGGAACGGACTAGTGGAGGGAGAGGTGGTGAGGTAGAGAAAGCAAGGTTTATCTTTTGAACCTTGTTGTGAAAGAATTCAGCAAGGGTCTGAGGAGATAATGAAGGGGGAGTTGGGGGAGGGGGCACCTTGAGGAGAGAGTTCAATGTGGTGAAGAGAAGTCGAGGATTAGAGCCAAGAGAGTTGTTCAGTTGGATATAATAATCCTGTTTGGCACGTAAAAGAGCAGATTGGAAGGAGGTCAGCATGAACTTAAAGTGTAAGAAATCAGCAAGGGCCCGAGATTTCCGCCAGAGGCATTCGGCGGAGCGGGTACAGGAACGTAGGTAGCGGATATTAGAAGTCAGCCAAGGTTGGGGTTTTGTACGCCTTACAGGGCGGGTCATCAAAGGTGCAAGAGTGTCTAAGGCAGAGGATAGAGTATTGTTGTAAGAAGAAACAGCCTCATTGACAGACGTGGATGGTGCCACAGTAGAGAGGAGGTTTGAAACATGGGAGGATAGAGATGAAGGGTCAATATCGTGAAGATTCCTAGATAAATTAGATAAGATAGGATGGGACTGGGAGGGAGGAGATTTAAGTGTGAAAGTTATAAGATGGTGATCAGAGGAGGGAAGATCAGAGGCAAGGAAACTAGTAGGTGAACAGTTGGAGGAGAAGATGAGATCAAGACAGTGACCATTTTGATGAGTGGGGGAGGTGGAGCATAGTTGGAGATTAAAGGAGGACGTTAAAGCGAGTAACTTGGAAATATAAGAGTTGGAAGGATCATTAGCAGGAATATTAAAGTCACCAAGGATGAGAGAGGGGGAGGAAGGATCATGGAAGAAGGCAAGCCAGGCGTCAAAGTCACTGAGAAAGGATGAAAGGGACTTATGAGGGGGACGATAAATGACCGCTATTCGAAGAGGCAGAGGAGAGAAAAGGCGGATAGAGTGGACTTCAAAGGAGGAAAAACAGTGAGATTGAGGTGGAAGAAGGGGTTGAAATCTGGAGGAGGGAGAGAGAAGTAGTCCAACACCGCCCCCACGGCCAGCAGGGCGAGGAGTATGTGAAAATAGATAAACGCCATGGCACAGGGCTGCGACTGAAGCAGAGTCATCAGGGCAGAGCCAGGTTTCTGTTATGGCGAGCAGATGGAGGTGACGTGAGATAAAGAGGTCCTGGATATAGAGGAGTTTGTTACAGATAGAGCGGGCATTCCATAGGGCGCAAGAGAAGGGCAGAGAAGAGGAGGGGAGTAGAGGAATAGAGATGAGGTTAGAGAGGTCACGGTGAGATCTGTAGAGTTTGGATAATAGTTGGTGAGGAGGGCCAGGATTGGGATTGATGTCACCAGCTGAGAGTAAGAGAAGGAGTAAAAGAGAGCGGAGGAGAGTAGGAGAGGTGTGGCCACGAAGGCGTCGAAGGCGAGAGGTATTTAGGTGGAATGGGGAAGGCAAAATGGAGGGAAGAAAGAGACGGAGATTAAAAGCCAAGAGGGAGGAAGAGGGTAGGAGAGAAGGTGAGGTGATGAAGTGAGTTCCTGTAGCGGAGAGAGGTAGGGGGTGAGGGAAAAGATTAGGAAGGGACAGAGCTAGGAAGAGAATGTGAATAGGGGCCATAAATGATTAAGGTACTTTAGCAACTGGAAAAAGATTAGATACAAAGAGAAAAATGCCCCTAGAGCGGAGGCCCCGAGTGGATCGGAGTGGACCTGGGTGTCACCCCGGAGAAGGCTGTAAGGATATGCAGATGAGCTGCAAGTCCTCCACAGCACCTGAAAGGCAGCCGGTGGTAGAGCTGGGCACCTCTCAGCTGAGGAAAGGCTTACCAGGGGTTAGGCTGAAGCCAGCATTCCTCCCCCTGAGGGTTGCCTGATCCTAGCCAAAAAGCACCTGGAAACTCTGTGCACTTGGAGCGAGGGCCCTGGGAAGATCGGGGTGGAACTGGAGTCACCCCGGATACAGCTGTGAGGAAATGCAGAAGGGCTGCAGGTCCTCCACAGCACCTGGTGGGAGCGCTGGGCACCTAGAGCGGAGGCCCTGAGTGGATCGGAGTGGACCTGGGTGTCACCCCGGAGAAGGCTGTAAGGATATACAGATGAGCTGCAAGTCCTCCACAGCACCTGAAAGGCAGCCGGTGGTAGAGCTGGGCACCTCTCAGCTGAGGAAAGGCTTACCAGGGGTTAGGCCGAAGTCGGTTCAAAACTCTGCTGCCCGTCTCATCTTCCGCCAGGGTCGCTTTACTCATACTACCCCTCTCCTCAAGACCCTTCACTGGCTCCCTATCCGTTTTCGCATCCTGTTCATACTTCTTCTACTAACCTATAAATGTACTCACTCTGCTGCTCCCCAGTATCTCTCCACACTCGTCCTTCCCTACACCCCTTCCCGTGCACTCCGTTCCATGGATAAATCCTTCTTATCTGTTCCTTTCTCCACTACTGCCAACTCCAGACTTCGCGCCTTCTGTCTCTCTGCACCCTACGCCTGGAATAAACTTCCTGAGCCCCTATGTCTTGCCCCATCCTTGGCCACCTTTAAATCTAGACTGAAAGCCCACCTCTTTAACATTGCTTTTGACTCGTAACCACTTGTAACCACTCGCCTCCACCTACCCTCCTCTCTTCCTTCCCGTTCACATTAATTGATTTGATTTGCTTACTTTATTTATTTTTTGTCTATTAGATTGTAAGCTCTTTGAGCAGGGACTGTCTTTCTTCTATGTTTGTGCAGCGCTGCGTACGCCTTGTAGCGCTATAGAAATGCTAAATAGTAGTAGTAGTAGAGCCAATGAGGCAAAGGAACAGGACACAGCCCAACATGCAGCCACTCACCTCCTTCTCCTGTTTGTCATGAGCATCAGGGAGGTAGGGGGCAAGAAATGAAATGGAAGAAGGAGAGCAGTGCCACAGGAGAGCAGGTGCACACTGGGGGTGGAGGGAGAAGGGCTCAGTGTACGACTTCTGCAGAGTCACCATTGGCATCTGTTTTAAATGGCTATGGCTTATCTTCAATACTGTTAGGTGTGTTTTTTGCATGGAGTTGATGGAGACCTTTATATGCCTGTTTTGTGGCTGAGCTCTGTGGTTTATAATTGCCAGGGTTTTTTTTTAGCATTTGCATCAACATTTGTAGCTGTGTTAGTACAATTTATATATTTATGATCTATGTTAAACATTTTTCTGTATTCATTGACACTCTTTTGTAGCACTTGACGAAAACCCTGGTAGTGTGAAACATGTCCCTGTCAAGCTTTTTTTTTTTCTTACATTTGTACCCCGCGCTTTCCCACTCATGGCAGGCTCAATGCGGCTTACATGGGGCAATGGAGGGTTAAGTGACTTGCCCAGAGTCATAAGGAGCTGCCTGTGCCTGCAGTGGGAATCGAACCCAGTTCCCCAGGACCAAAGTCCGGTGGTGGGAGGCGGGGCTGGTGGTTGGGAGGTGGGGATAGTGCTGGGCAGACTTATACGGTCTGTGCCAGAGCCGGTGGTGGGAGGCGGGGCTAGTGGTTGGGAGGCTGGGATAGTGCTGGGCAGACTTATACGGTCTGTGCCAGAACCAGTGATGGGAGGCGGGGCTGGTGGTTGGGAGGCGGGGATAGTGCTGGGCAGACTTACACGGTCTGTGCCCTGAAAAGGACAGGTACAAATCAAGGTAAGGTATACACAAAAAGTAGCACATATGAGTTTATCTTGCTGGGCCGACTGGATGGACCGTGCGGGTCTTTTTCTGCCGTCATCTACTATGTTACTAACCACTAGGCCACTCCTCCACTATTTATGTATTTATTATTTTATGTGTGGTAAATACATTTTGGATAGTTTTATTTTTAACCTCTACGATCTGCTTTCTTGTCTTTTATTAATAACATAAGATAAGCATTGCCATGCTGCAACAGATCGGAGGTCCAACAAGCCCAGTATCCTGTCTCCAACAGTGGCCAATCCAGGTCATAGGTACCTGGCAAGATCCCAAAACAGTAACACAGAATGATGCCCCATAGTCCTTGCATTTTTGGAAAGAATAAACAAGCGATTCATCTCCGCTCCACAAGAAAACAAACTGCAAAAGGGGGAAGGGACAGGATTTCATATACGACCTTTCTGTGGTTACAATCAAAGCACTTTACATATTAAATAAAGGAGGAGCAGCTGCTGTGTGAGAAGGGAATCAGGAAGAAAAGCTGCAGGGAATAAAGAGCCCCAGGAATGGATTGAGCAGTGCCAGTGAGGGGAGGAGAATGAGGAAGAAGAGTCTGAGGGGCTACAGCAGGGAATGGATTGAGCAGTGCCAGGCTCATTTCTTCTTGTGTGTGTGTGGCATTGCCTGGCACTGCATCCCCTGCTGCCCACCTCCTGCCAGTGAGGGGAGGAGAATGAGGAAGAAGAGCCTGAGGGGCTACAGCAGGGAATGGATTGATTCTTCTTGTGTGTGTGTGGCATTGCCTGGCGCTGCATCCTCTGCTGCCCACCTCCTGCCAGTAAGGGGAGGAGAATGAGGAAGAAGAGCCTGAGGGGCTACAGCAGGGAATGGATTGAGCAGTGCCAGGCTCATTGCTTCCTCTGTGTGTGTGCGGCATTGCCTGGCACTGCATCCCCTGCTGCCCACCTCCTGCCAGTCTCCTACCTGCTCAGCACAAACCCCAAGAGCCATCCTCCTGCCCTTCTTCAGAGCTCAATCTCCAGTACTGGCCCCCTTGGTCCTCTCTACACTTCTGGGGCAGCTTTAAGTCGGATCCAAGACTTGGCTTCTCTGTAAATGGTGGCAGATGGAGAAGTGAATCAGGGAAGGAACAGAGAACTGATTATCGCTGAAAGCTATACCTGGTTTTAGTAATAACGTCTTTGTGTCACTTCCTGGAATATTTTAGCAAATGTTAAGCACAGAGAGAGGAAACTCCAGCCACATCCATAGTAACATAGTAGATGACGGCAGAAAAAGACCTGCACGGTCCATCCAGTGTGCCCAACAAGACAACTCATATGTGCTACTTTTTGTGTATAACCTACTTTGATTTGTACCTGTGCTCTTCAGGGCACAGACCGTATAAGTCTGCCCAGCACTATCCCTGCCTCCCAACCACCAGTCCCGGCTCCCACCACCGGCTCTGGCACAGACCGTATGTCTGCCCAGCACATTGCCCATTTTGTTCGCGTCTCTGATTTCTTTTATCATTTCTGTGTCTACCTGCTCATCCTGGCGAGGCGGACGGTAGTACACTCCTATCACCGTTTTTTTCCCTTTTATACATGGAATTTCAACCCACAATGATTCAAAGGTGTGATTTGTGTCCTGCTGAATTTGTAATCTATCTGAGTCAAGGCTCTCGTTAATATACAATGCTACCCCTCCACCAGTCCGGTCCACCCTATCATTACGATATACTTTGTACCCCGGTATGACAGTGTCCCACTGGTTATCCTCCTTCCACCAGGTCTCAGTAATGCCTATTATGTCCAATTTTTCATTTAGTGCAATATATTCCAACTCTCCCATCTTATTTCTTAGACTCCTAGCATTTACATATAGACATTTCAGAGTATGTTTGTTGTTCCTATTTGCCTGATGCTTAGTACTGGACACTACTGATTTGCCATCTCTTGTCTGATCTTTAGTTGTATTTAAGGGCACCTGGCCTACCACAGTCTGTTGTGCAACCTCACTATCCAGAAACCCTATCTTCCCTGCTTGTGCAGTATCCTTGCAAGATATCTTATCCCGAACCATGCGCTTTTGAGCGACTGTCGGCCTTCCCCCCCCATTTCTAGTTTAAAAGCTGCTCTATCTCCTTTTTAAATGCCAACGCCAGCAGCCTGGTCCCACCCTGGTTAAGGTGGAGCCCATCCTTTCGGAATAGGCTCCCCCTTCCCCAGAATGTTGCCCAGTTCCTAACAAATCTAAAACCGTCCTCCCTGCACCATTGTCTCATCCACGCAATGCGACTACGGAGCTCTAATTGTCTCTTTGGCCCTGCGCGTGGAACAGGTAGCACTTCAGAAAATGCTACCCTAGAGGATCTGGATTTGAGCTTTCTACCTAAGAGCCTAAATTTGACTTCCAGAACCTCTCTCCCACATTTTCCTATGTCATTGGCACCCACATGTACCAAGACAGCGGACTCCTCCCCAGCACTATCTAGAATCCTATCTAGGTGACACATGAGGTCCGCCACCTTCGCACCAGGCAGGCAAGTCACCAGGCGATCCTCACGTCCACCAGCCACCCAGCTATCTATATGCCTAATGATTGAATCACCAACTACAACAGCTGTCCTAACATTGTTCAGGGCAGAACTTGGGCGTTCCTAAGACTTAAGACGTTTTCCCGTTTTGAGCTAGACCTGGTTTTATAAAAAGTAGCTGCGGTGGGAATTGAACCCACTTCCCCAGGATCAAAGTCTGCTGCACTAAGCACTAGGCTACTCCTCAACCCCAGACAAAAAGGTGCCCCAAATGACCAGATGACCACTGGAGTGAATCACCCCCAGTGGTCACTAACCCCCTCCCACCCAACAAATATGTGATTATAAATATTACTTGCCAGCCTCAGATCCATTACAGTATAGAGTAGTCTAGAAGTGGTGCAGTGCACTGCAGACAGGTGGACCCAGGCCTCTACCTCCCAATACCTGTTACACTTGTGGAGGAAACTGTGAGCCCGCCAAACCCACCAGAAATCCACTGTACCCACATATTGGTGCTCCCTTCACCTGTAAGGGCTATGGTAGTGGTGTACAGTTGGGGGTAGTGGATTTTGGGGGGACTCAGCAGACAAGGTAAGGGAGCAATGGTGAGATGTATACCTGGGAGCATTTTATAAAGTCCACTGCAGTGCCCCCAAGGATGCCCTATTGCTTTCCTGGGATGTCACTTTTCCACTATTCTACCTGATGCCAAGATTTCTATTTTTTTATAACATCTGAGCCTTGTGTCTATTGTTTATCAGTAGATCTGGGCTTTGAATTCAGATCTATAGATAAAAAGGAGGTCTCATTACATATATCTAAATACCAGAGTGCTATTTTTCCACACTTCATAATAAGAGTGTACATTCCCTAATTATCTGTCCCAATACAACTGAAGCTTTTACCTCCTCAGTGCATGTAAATGATTTCATCCCTGTGTGCATTCTCTGACGCTGTGGTGTGTTCTCTGGTGCATTGTGAGGTTTACATTCTGACCAAAGATTTTACCACATTCTATACATGCAAATGGTTTCTCTCCTGTGTGGACTGTCTGATGCACTTTGAGATTTACATTATAACCAAAGCATTTTCCACACTTAGAACATGTGAATGGGATTTTCTTGTGTATTTTGTATGTTTTACATTTGGACGTTTTTTTTTTGTTTGAAAATGGACCAAAAATAAAACGTAGAAATCACAAAATGTTTTTACAAACAGTATTTTCAAAAGGAAAAGATAGACTTTTTTTTTTGTTGTTGTTCTTGTTGTTGAAAATGACCTTCTTTCTTTTTCAGATTTCAGACTTAAACGTCATATCAAAAAATGCCCCTCCACATGGTATTGCAGCTCGGTTTTGATTCTGAAACATTTATCAAAATCAGAACTGTTAAATACTTTCTCTCCTATATGACTCATTTGGAAAATTTGCAAATGGGCTTTTTCAAAGTATTTAGATGGTTTTTCTTTCATGTGAGTCACTATATGCCATTGCAGCTGAGCTTCACTTCTAAAACATTATGTTTAGAACATTTAACTTGTTTACTGTATGAGTCATTTCATGTCATTGCAGCATAACCTTGCTTGTAAAATATTTATAACATTCAGGAACATTTAAATAGTTTCTCTCCTGTATGAATCCTTTCCGGCTGTTTCAGCTGGGCTTTGATATAAAATAGTCTGAACAGTTAACTGGCTTCTCTCCCATATGAGTCCACGCATGCCCATTCTGCTCACCAATGCTTGTGAACATCACATTCTAAATGGTTTTTCTCCTGTATGAGTCCAACATTTTCACATTCTGAACAGTGACATGGTTTCTCTTCCATAAGACTTTCCGTGTAATTTCAACTCAAACTTGACTCCTTTTGTGCAGTTTCAACTGTTTCAACTGGTACTTGGTTATGAAAAACATTTCTCACATTCTGAACAATTTGATGTAAGCCACATTGAGCCTGCAAATATGTGGGAAAATGTGAGGTATAAATGTGATAAATAAATTAAATGGTTTTTCTACTGTATGAATCTTTTGTGCTGGTTCAGCTCATTTGCCCTTGTGAAACATTTATCACATTCTAAACAATTAAATGTTTTCTCTCCCGTATGACTCTTTTCGTGCCATTTCAGCTCACAATTACTTTTGTATGTGTCCTTTTATGTAATTTCAAGTAAGCTTTACTCCTGAAACATTTTTCACATTCTGAACAGTTAAATAGTTTTCTCTAACGAATGAATCCTCCTTTTGTGCTTTTTAACTCGGCCTTGCTTTTGAAAATTTTCTCACATTCCAAACAGTTAAATGGTTTCTCTCCCGTATGTGTCTTTTCATGCATTTTCAACTCGCCTTTGCTTTTGAAACATTTATCACATTCTGAACAGTTAAATGGCTTCTCTCCTGTATGTGTCCTTTTATGTAATTTCAGGTCCGCTTTACTTCTGAAACATTTATCACATTCTGAACAGTTAAATGGCTTCTCTCCTGTATGTGTCCTTTTATGTAATTTCAGGTCCGCTTTACTTCTGAAACATTTTTCACATTCTGAACAGTTAAATGGTTTCTCTCCAGTATGACTCTTTTCGTGCTGTTTCAGCTCACTATTGCTTTGGAAACGTTTCTCACATTCCAAACAGTTAAATGGTTTCTCACCCGTATGTGTCCTTTCATGTATTTTCAACTCGCCTTTGCTTCTGAAACATTTCTCACATTCTGAACAGTTAAATAGTTTCTCTCCCATATGACTCTTTTCGTGCCGTTTCAGGGAAGTTTTACGTGTGAAACATTTTTCACATTCTGAAGTTATATGGTTTCTCTAACAAATGAATCCTTTTGTGATGTTTTAGCTCAAACTTGCTTTTGAAACTTTTCTCACATTCCAATTAAATGGTTTCTCTCCTGTATGTGTCCTTTCATGTAATTTCAGGTAAGCTTTACTTCTGAAACATTTTTCACATTCTGAACAGTTAAATGGTTTCCCTTGCATATGAATCCTTTTGTGCAGTTTCAGCTGGTACTTCATTGTGAAACATTTATCACATTCCAAACAGTTAAATGGTTTCACTCTCATATGACTTATTTTGTGCCGTTTCAGCTCAAACTTGGTTCTGAAACATTTCTCGCATTCTGAACAGATAAATGGTTTCTCTCCTGTATGACTCTTTTCGTGTTGTTTCAACGCACCATTAGTTTTGAAACATTTTTCACATTCTGAACAGTTAAATGGTTTCTCTCCTGTATGCGGTTTTTTATGTAATTTCAGGTAAGCTTTACTTCTGAAACATTTTTCACATTCTGAACAGTGAAATGGTTTCTCTGAGAAATTAATCTTTTTGTGTTGTTTGAGCTCGGTACTGCTTTTGAAACTTTTCTCAGATTCTGGACAGTTACATAGTTTGTCCCTCATATGACTGCATTCAGGTTTCAGGTTTTTCTTTGGTCTGTTTAATCTTTCTCCTTCCTGGGCTGCTGCTTTCACACTGGTTGGTATTATGCTACTGCTACTTCCCTCACAGTCAGCTGAAGGATCTGTGCTGTCCCTTGAGGGGTCTTCATGTTTCCATTCCTCTTTCTGCTGCTCACCGCACGTTCTCACCCTTTCATTATCATTCCTGAATCCATCATCTGTTGGATTAAAAAAAAAAATGAGTACGATCCTTAATTTTACAGCTATGGAAAATCATATACTTAGAAAGTAGGTAGTCTCAAGGAGCAAAAGCGAGAAGGCTGCGCTCCGGCCCCCAGAAAATCCACTGGAGCACCTGGGACAGAGGTAGACCCGGGAGGAGGGGGGAAGGGAAGGAAAGGAGGGATCTTGGTCAGGAGGGTGGGAGGGGGCTCAGAGGCCCGATGTTACTATGTAAAAGGTCCAAAACCAGTCTTTATTAAGCAAATCCTGATGTGGTCAAGTTTCGCCAAAAAGACTGCAGCAGAGGTAACCATCATTAAATAATAAAAGATAAATAAAACCAAAACAACAAAAATAAATAACTAAAAACAATTACAAGCATATGGGTATAAAAATAAAAAGAACGTATACAAGACATGACTTTTGTGGTCCATAAAGAAATTAAGAAGTCATAAAATAGGCACAAATAAAAGAAATAGGAACGTATGCAAAAGAGCTTAGCACTCAAATCGAAAACTGACACCAGTAACATACATAAAACGATAATACCAAAAAGAATCCCCAAATTCTGCACACAAACCAAAGTGTCAAAGACTGCAAACAGTGAGACCGACTCCACAAGTCTAATATAAAAGCACATGCCTTACCAGGGAGATTCAATGGGAAAGTCTCCATAATATTCTCTCCGCACAGCCTGCTCTGTCTTGCAATTCAGCCTCCATTAGGTAACGCTGTGATTCCACTTCTGAAGAAACAGTGGGGCCCCTTTACTAAGCCGCGGTATAAAGAGGCCTGCGGAAGTGTAGGCGTGTGTATTGGGTGCGAGCCGAGCCAGTTTTTACCGTATCTACAAGAGGGCTTTTTTTTTAAGGGGATGGGAAAAGGGGCTGCAGTAAAACTAAAACCAGCATCCGCCCAAAACCAGCCTGACCCCTTAATGCCACCCATTGATCTAGCGGTAAGGGATCATGCGCTACACGCACGGAGAATGGTCAGCACGCACAAAGTGCCGATTACCGCTGCCACTGGGAGGAAATAAATTATCCATCCAGGTATTATGGGCAAGCACCAAATCCGAAATTACCACCAGGAGGGTGCACTGGCCTGGCGGTAGTTTCATTTGGATACGAGCTGCATGTGCGTACCGCCTACCGCAGCTTAGTAAAAGGGCCCCAATATGTTTTAAGCCTGTAAAACTGCCTTTAATAATTCCTGAAGTGTATTTCTTCTACTGGCCAGTAGGTGGTGCATGTTTTATGTTAAAGCTGTTATAGAAAAGTGAATGCTGTTTCACTCAGTGAAGAAGTGAATCTACAGTACTGTAAGCAGTATACTTTGAAAACTTGTTGACTGGGCTCTGATTGGCCTAGGAGCTCATTTTTTCTTTTGAGCTGTACTGGTTCTGAAGAATTGTGTTTGAAGTCCTCTAGTGTAAAAGATAAGTGCTCATTTTGCATCAAGTTCTAATATATTGCGAAGCAACAATTTTTTGTCACTACAGCTATTTTCATAAATTATTCATATTTGTTAGTGAGCAATGAATAATATGACATTTTGGAGGTTTTTTTTAGAGCCAATGATGAACAGAGGATCAGAATAAGATCCGTTTTAGCTCCAATAGACGGTTACTATACTTGAATATACTGATTTTTTGTATCATTTTGTTGAGTGGAAAAAGTAGTATAGTGTTATTATTTATTTTGTCTGATTCAGGATGATCCATGACGGGCAGATCTTCCTCTTGTTTAATGCTCAGCAAGAACACAGATGTTACAATTGGGAAGCCTGTGATGAGAAAATAAGGGGTATTCAACGAGCCCTGATAAATCTGTTTTGGAGGCTGTATCATGCTAAAAATGTAAAAAGACCGGAAGCGATGCAAAGAAAAGCTAAAAAAACATGGTATGGGATTTGCATTGCAAACCATGCGAGGAGAGACTTGCTGACCTGAACATGTATACCTTGGAGGAAAGGAGAAACAGGGGTGACATGATACAGACATTCAAAGGTATTAATCCGCAAACAAACCTTTTCGGAGATGGGAAGGTGGTAGAACTAGAGGACATGAATTGAGGTTGAAGGGGGGCAGACTCAGGACTAATGTCAGGAAGTATTTTATTCATGGAGAGGGTGGTGGATATGTGGAATGTCCTCCCACGGGAGGTGGTGGAGATGAAAATGGTAATGGAATTCAAGCATGCGTGGGATAAGGAATCCTGTTTAGAAGGAATGGATCCACAGAATCTTAGCGGAGATTGGGTGGCAACGCCGGTAATTGGGATGCAAAATCGGTTCTGAGCAGACTTCTATGGTCTACACCTTGATCGTGACTGAATAGATATGGATGGGCTAACTTTTAAGAAGCTTCAACGTTAGCTTCAGAACTTTTAGTACAAGAACAGTGCTGGGAGACTTCTACAGTCTGTGCCCTGAGAATGGCAAGGACAAATCAAACTCAAGTATATTTATAAAGTATCGCATATCAAGTAAAATGAGTTTATCTTGTTGGGCAGACTGGATGGACTTTATCTGCCGTCATCTACTATGTGGACGAGTGGCCTAGTGGTTACAGCACTGGTCTTGCAATCCTGAGGTAGCCGGTTCAAATCCCACTGCTGCTCCTTGTGATCTTGGGCAAGTCACTTAACCCTCCATTGCCTCATGTACAAACTTAGATTGTGAGCCCTCCTGGGACAGAGAAGTATCCAGAGTACCTGAATGTAACTCACCTTGAGCTACTACTGAAAAAGGTGTGAGCAAAATCTAAATAAATAAATGTTACTATCTATGTATGAGATTTATCTACATTAATGTCCACTTTGGTTTGGGGTTCTGAACAGACCTGGTTTTAAAGAAAAGCTTAGGACCTAAGAAAACTAGTATTTCACTTATGCTGAGATGAAGGGAATTTTATGAGCTCTGAAAATAGAAGTATCCTGGTGAAAGGAGTTAAGGAATTCAGTAGCTCTGAAAATGAACCACAAACAGGTTCCTACAATACTCTGGTAATGAAAACTGCTGCAAATATGGTCTTTGTTACAGAATCCCACCTTTCTGCAACCTGGTGCCACCAATGTGGATCTTCCTGACTCCCTTGCCCCTCCTACTGCTAGTGGGTGGCTACTCAACTTTCGTCTCTCCTAATATGGATACTGGTGGTCACCTTCCCTTTCCACCTCCTGCTGCTTTGATCAGGGGAGCCTATCTGCCTCCATCACTTTATTAAATTTTGAAGTGCATTTCTCTAGTTTGGCCAGCAGGTGGTGAATGTTATGTTTTAAGCTGTTACAGATAAAGGAATGACTCCGTTTTTAGTTAACACATAAAATTGGAAATGCCTTGCAGGGATGAAACCAACTTTTTTTAAATGTTATTGTTCTTAGTTCTGATTGTCCTGGAGTTTGAAATTACCCAGCAGTTGCTGGCTGTTGCTTCAGTTTCAGCCCGGGAGAAGAGAGAGAGAAAGCTCTTTGTTGAAGCCCTGTAAAAAATAGTTATATTTGACAACTGGTGAGCAGCTATATGTCCTGATCTCCCCAGGTACTTTTTAGAAAGTAAACAAATGTTTAGTTTCTGTTATAATTGATCCATATTTCAGTTGCCTGTTATTGTTTGCTGATTGAACATGTTTTGTTCATTGTACTGCCGTTGCCTTGACTTTCTTTCATCTCAACCTATTCTTGATCCACCTTAATCTGGCTTTCGCCCCCTTCATTCAACTGAAACAGCACTTGCTAAAGTCTCCAATGATCTGTTTCTGGCCAGATCCAAAGGTCTCTATTCTATCCTCATCCTTCTCGATCTATCTGCTGCTTTTGACACTGTTGATCACAGCCTGCTCCTTGATATGCTGTCCTCACTTAGATTTCAGGGCTCTGTTCTTTCCTGGTTTTCTTCTTATCTCTCCCAGCGTGCCTTTAGTGTATACTCTAGTGGATCCTCCTCTACTTCTATCCCACTGTCAGTTGGTGTACCTCAGGGATCTGTCCTGGGAACTCTTCTTTTCTCCATCTATACTTCTTCCCTTGGTACTCTGATCTTATCCCATGGTTTTCAGTATCATCTTTACGCTGATGACTCCCAGATCTACCACTCCACACCAGAAATCTCAGCTGAAATCCAGGCCAAAGTATCAGCCTGCCTGTCTGACATTGCTGCCTGGATGTCTCAGCGCCATCTGAAACTAACAATGACCAAGACTAAGCTTCTCATCTTTCCCCCTAAACCAATCTCTCCTCCTCCCCCATTCTCTATTTCTGTGGATAACACTCTCATCCTTCCTGTCTCATCAGCTCGTAACCTTGGGGTCATTTTTGACTCCTCCCTCTCCTTCTCTGCACATATTCAGCAGACTACGTAAGTACATAAGTAATGCCACACTGGGAAAAGACCAAGGGTCCATCGAGCCCAGCATCCTGTCCACGACAGCGGCCAATCCAGGCCAAGGGCACCTGGCAAGCTTCCCAAACGTACAAACATTCTATACATGTTATTCCTGGAATTGTGGATTTTTCCCAAGTCCATTTAGTAGCGGTTTATGGACTTGTCCTTTAGGAAACCATCTAACCCCTTTTTAAACTCTGCCAAGCTAACCGCCTTCACCACGTTCTCCGGCAACTAATTCCAGAGTTTAATTACGCGTTGGGTGAAGAAAACTTTTCTCCGATTTGTTTTAAATTTACTACACTGTTGTTTCATCGCATGCCCCCTAGTCCTGTCATTTCTTTCTCTATAAAATCAGCAAAATTTGCCCTTTCCTTTCTGAGCACACTACCAGAACCCTCATCCACACTCTTATCACCTCTCGCTTAGACTATTGCAACTTGCTTCTCACAGGTCTCCCACTTACCCATCTCTCTCCTCTTCAATCTGTTCAAAATTCTGCTGCACGACTAATATTCCGCCAGTGTCGTTATGCTCATATTAGCCCTCTCCTCAAGTCACTTCACTGGCTTCCTATCCGTTTCCGCATACAGTTCAAACTCCTCTTATTGACCTATAAGTGCATTCACTCTGCAGCTCCTCAGTACCTCTCCACTCTCATCTCTCCCTACATTCCTCCCCAGGAACTCCGTTCACTGGGTAAATCTCTCTTATCTGCACCCTTCTCCTCCACTGCTAACTCCAGACTCCGTTCCTTTTATCTTGCTGCACCACATGCCTGGAATAGACTTCCTGAGCCGGTACGTCATGCTCCATCTCTGGCCGTCTTCAAATCTAAGCTAAAAGCCCAACTTTTTGATGCAGCTTTTAACGCCTAACCCTTATTCACTTGTTCAGAACCCTTATTTTATCATCCTCACTTTAATATTCCCTTATCTCTTGTTTGTCCTGTTTGTCCATCCTAATTAGATTGTAAGCTCTGTTGAGCAGGGACTGTCTCTTCATGTTCAAGTGTACAGCGCTGCGTATATCTAGTAGCGCTTTAGAAATGATTAGTAGTAGTAGTAGTAGTAGTGTTCAATATATTTTTAAGACAATGAACAATTGTTTATTGACTCTGCTTGTCTGGACTAATAAAGAATCCTGGTGGTTTGTGTGTTGGGTCTGTGAGGCATTTCATGACAGGTGTCCTGTTTGCTGTTCTAGGCATTGGTCACATTCAAGGATGTTGCTACTTATTTCTTGGAAGTGGACTGGGACATTCTGGGGGAACAGCAGAAGGAGCTGTACAAGAAGGTCATTAGGGAGATTTATGACATGCTCATGTCATGAGGATGACCGTAGCAGGACCAACACTCAAGTCAGTATTGGGGGTGGCAGTTCGTTATGTAAAAAATGTACACTTGATCTTAATTTTTTCTGTTAGGAGATGCTGTCAGTTATTTTGTTTGATGCTAACGACCCATCTCCCATTAAATCTAAAACATGGGGGTCACGTGATGCTAGGCTGAGGGAAGGATGCCGCTCGTTAGAGCTTCGGGGCCCCTCGGATAACATCTACCCCCAGCATCAACAAATCTAGCCTGAAAACCCACAAAGTAGAAGAGAAAGAGGTAGGAATACCTCCGCAGTGAGCACCTGGTTCGTGAACCTGGAACAGGGTCAGTATGGCCTCTAAAACAAATCGGAAGGAGGGAGCCCGGAGCCGCATGGGCGATGGCAAGATGGCGGAGGTCGGCGCCTCGAGTGAATCGGTGAGTTCCACCTGGGCGGCAGAAATAGATGCTGAGGTCTCGACCTTGTTGGAAACATCTGTGGACAAAAAGTTGCAGAAAATCTCCGACCAAATAGAACAGACGGATGGAAAGTTGGAAAGTTTGCGTACAGACTTGTCGGGGTTTCAGCAGCGGATGTCCGATGTCGAGGATCAGTGTCAGCAATATGAAAGCAAACAAAAAGAAATGCAGGAAAAATTGGACAAGCTAGAAGCGAAGGTTGAAGATCTGGAAAACAGATCATGCCGGAACAACCTCAGGCTGATTGGGCTGCCAGAGTCTTTGCACGAAGTGGAGTTGGGAGAATTCCTGGAATTGTGGCTGCCTAAAGCGTTGAACCTACAGCGGCTGGAGAATGTGCTGAAAATAGAACGTGCACATCGGCTAGGTCAGGCTGGGCAGAACACGGAGAGAGCGAGAGTTGTAATATGTAAAGTGCTAAATTATGCTCACAAGCAAGAAATTTTGCGGGAATGGAGGCTAAGAGGAAAGGTGCTATATGAAGCCCACAGCATTCTCTGTTTTCAGGATTTTTCTGCCGCAGTTGCATATAAAGTCGGTTAAGCGGAGCACGGAGGGTAGATATGTGTTGGCTGAAGTGGAGAGGGGCAATACTACCTACATTTTTTGTAACATTTATGCACCTGTTTTTTACTATAAATTTTACAAAACTTTAATAGAACTGCTGGGTTCTTATCAAGAGGGAAATACAATTCTTGGGGGCGATTTTAATTTGGTATATAATCCTCAGTTAGATAAAAGTAGACCCCAAGCTTCAAAGTCAAGTTATTTCTCGAGAGACCTGCCTTTCCTCTGCTCGACATTGGATTTAATTGATGTATGTGTCTAGGGCACATTTGACGCAATCGCGTATTGATTATTTTCTGGTCTCCCGGGGCCTGTTCTCCAGAATACCAACAGCGGAGATAGGACCTTGTGAGATCTCAGACCATTCGATAATATGGGTGCAGTTGCAAGTATCTGGGACTGGGGAAGGGAGGGGTAGTTGGCGTTTCCCCTTTGAGCTTTATTGGGATCCGCAGTTCAAGGTCTTTATGGGAGATAAATGGAAGGAATTTGAGGTACATAATAGTGGTCATTAACAACAAGCAAGCTTGTACTGGGAAAATGCTAAGGTGGTAATGAGGGGGGAGATCATAGCTTATAGAGCTAGAGCTAGGAAAATGAGAGATAAAGAAATCCTCCGTTTAGAAAAAGAAATTCGAGTTTGGCAGATGCACTTTGGGGAGGTAGTAACGGAAGAAAAGGGCCCGCTTAGCTTCTCAAAGAGAATTGAATTAACTACTTCATTAGAGGGCGCAGAAGTCACAAGCATATTATAAACATCAACTGTTTATATACTGGAATAAAGCGGGAGAATTGATGAGTAGGTTAGTGCAGGGGAAGGGGGGGACCCTCCAGGATTCTACAAATGAGGGGTAAGGGGGGACAGCGCCTTCGGGAAATGGGTGATATTATAGAATGATTTTGGGAATATTATAAGGCATTATATGAGGAACCAACAGACATAATACAAGATAGCGAGGTGTACCTGATTAACCAAGTATTGCCAAGGATATCAGAGGCGCAAAAGGAGGCTCTAAATAGTCCTATAGTGGAAGGGGAGTTAATGTTGGCCCTACAACAAAGCAAAATTCACAAAGCGCCGGGACCAGACGGGTTTAGCATGGCCTTCTACAAGTTATTACAGGAGCAGGTGACACCTCCTTTGCTTAATCTATTTAATGTTATGGTAGCATCTGGAACAATGTCAGACCCGCTTAATGTTGCTAAAGTGATAGTACTATTGAAACCCGGTAAGGATGGGATGGAGCTGGGGTCCTATAGGCCTATTTCCTTGTTGAATTGTGACGTTAAACTCTATGCAAAAATATTGGCGAATCGGTTGGCTAGGGTGCTTCCAGATTTAGTTGCGTCCCCTCAGGTAGGTTTTGTGAAAGGAAGGTCAGTGGTAAGTAATATTAGAGCCCTATTGGCTTCTTTGGAGACAGTGGAAGCGCAGAAAAGGCCTTCTGTGCTGGTCAGTTTCAACGCAGAGAAGGCCTTTGATCGTGTACTTTGGAAATTTATGTTCGCAGTATTAAAGAAGGTGGGGATAGAGGGGGCCTTTAGGGATGTGGTGGGAGCACTTTACTCGAACCTGCAGGTGTTTATGTGGATTAATGGGGAGCAATCAGCATTGTTTCCCATTCGGCGAAGTACGAGGCAGGGGTGTCCCTTGTCCCCCTTGTTATTTGTCCTTGCACTGGATCCATTGATTAGAGAAATTAGTGGCCACACCAAGAAGTGATGGGAGTAACTTGGGGACCCTTTTCATTTAAGGTCTCCGCTTTTGCAGCGACATTTTGGTTCATATCACCCAGTCCAAACGTTCCTTAGAAGCGTTGATGGAGCTTTTTCAGGAATATGGGGACTTCGCAGGGTTTAGGATTAACTATTCTAAATCTCTGGCGTTGACAGCTAATGACAGTGTGTGAAGGATGTGGGGCGGTGCATTTCCATTAAAATGGGCTTTGGAATCGCTTCATTATTTAGGAGTGCGGATTTCTATGAAAACCTCTGCCTTATATCATCTCAACATCACTAGATTGGTAGACGCAATGAAAGGACAGTTGGGTAGGTGGCAGGCTCTACCACTTACACTGCATGGGAGGATACTACTACTACTACTACTACTTAACATTTCTAGGGTTACGCAGCGCTGTACAATTTAACAAAGAGAGACAGTCCCTGCTCAAAGAGCTTACAATCTAATAGACAAGTGAACGGTCGGTCCGATAGGGGCAGTCAAATTGGGGCAGTCTGGATTCACTGAACGGTAAGGGTTAGGTGCCGAACGCAGCATTGAAGAGGTGGGCTTGAAGCAAAGACTTGAAGACGGGCAGGGAGGGGGCTTGGCGTAAGGGCTCAGGAAGGTTGTTCCAAGCATAGGGTGAGGCGAGGCAGAATGAGCGGAGCCTGGCTTTGGTGGTGGTGGAGAAGGGTACTGAGAGGAGGGATTTATCCTGTGAACGGAGGTTACAGGCGGGAGCGTAAGGGGAGATGAGGGTAGAAAGATAGTGAGGGGCAGCAGACTGAGTGCATTTGTAGGTAAGAAGAAGCAGCTTGAATTGAATGCGGTATCTAATCGGAAGCCAGTGAAGTGACCTGAGGAGAGGGGTGATATGAGTATATCGGTTCTGGCGGAATATGAGACGTGCAGCAGAGTTCTGAACAGATTGAAGGATACATATATTTAGAATGGTAGAGTTTCCGAGGTGGCTCGACACCTTTCAAGTGCTGCCCTTGCAGTTAAAGAGTAAGGACTTAAATCAGATATACAAACATGTGAGGAAGTTTATTTGGAGAGACTCAAAGCCTAAACCTCCTTTGAAACTATTGAGGGGCTCCTGGAAGGAAGGAGGGATGGGTCTTCCAGATCTCCATCTTACAATCAAGCTTGCTTATTGAGGCATTTGGGAGACTGGCTACTAGGTAGACAGGATTTTACACCTCGTAGTATGGAACAAGAATACTTTAAACCCTATCATCTGTATTATTTATTGCAGTGCTCAGGGGGTGCCTTGCCTGTTCATGTAGGAGGTAGTGTGTTGTTGGGACCTATCAAAGATATCTGGAGGGATTTAAATATGGATTGGGGGCTGGCGGCGGACACCTCAGATCTTTTACCATTACAGGGTAACCCCCAATTTGTCCCAGGGTCGGAGAATAAAGTGTTTCATAGATGGGCGGAGCTGGGCATCACAAGGTTAGAGCATGTTCTTGGTTTCCGGGGACAGCTGTTGGGTTTGGGAGCACTGGGGGTGGGCATAGATCTTAGTCACTCATTTGCACATTGTCAGTTGGCTCCTTATGTTCGATCCCTGGATTCAGGAAAGTTGGGTGGCGGGCACAGGCATAGGATTAGAGAATTTTATGGATCCATAACTGGGGAGCGTTTATCGGTCTCAGGATTGCAGAAGGCTCTGTGGGAATTAGGAAGTGGTAAGGACGTGGGGAATATTCGACTAAGGTGGGCTCAAGACTTGCAACAGCCTTAAATAGATTTTAACAAATAGACTTTAGGAAGCTGGTCTCACGAATACCCTCTCTGTCAGGGAACGCCAATCTGAGAGAATGTCAATATAGAATTTTATATAGGGCGTATATGGCCAAGCACCAAGTGTTTCGAATGGGAGGAGTTCTGGACCCGTTGTGTTCCAGATGTCAGCAGGGGGAGAGCACGCTGTTTCATTCCCTTCTGGGGTCAAATAGCTCAGTATTTAGAAACAGTGGTGCAACATAAGATTCAGTTTTCTCCCCTGGGTGTCTTGCTTGATCAATATGAAGCATTTGCACTTCCACATAAAGGGGCCCAGCAGTTTGTTCGCAAGGTTAGTATAGTAGGAAAGAAACTTATCCTGAACAACTGGATGAGTACAGAGTTGCCGGATTACTGGCATTGGAGAAGTCGACTGTATGAGCTGCTACTGCAAGAACGAAGGGTGGTGGGATCCTCCCCAAAGAGAAGGAAAGCTTTTTTGGAAATTTGGGAATTATATATACAATCGCTATCATCCAAAGCCCGTAGCTTTATACTGAACAGACTTTGAATTTTGCCCCCAAGAATATACTTTTTTTTCCGAACATCTTGTGGTATTTATGGTGGTAAAGTGTTTATGGTATGGTTGTAATATTTGAGCATGAATTATCACCATTGAGATCTCTCATCACATTTATGAGCTCTAATCCCCCCTCTGCCACTCTCACTGTGTCATTGAGATCTCTCCTAATATTCATGAGCTCTAATCACATCTCTGTCACTCTCACTGTGAATGAGAACTTCTTGTATTCATGAGCTCTAATCTCATCTCTGTCACATTCATGAGCTCTAATCCCATCTCTGCCACTCTCACTGTGTCATTGAGATCTCTCCTCACATTCATGAGCTCTAATCCCATCTCTGCCACTCTCACTGTCATTGAGATCTCTCCTCACATTCATGAGCTCTAATCACATCTCTGTCACTCTCAGTGTGTGAATGAGAACTTCTTGTATTCATGAGCTCTAATCCCATCTCTGTCACTCTCACTGTGTCATGAGACCCCTCCTCACATACATGAGGTCTACTCCCCTCTCTATGTGCCATTGAGATTTCTCATTGCATTTATGAGCTCTAATCCCATCTCTGCCACTCTGACTGTGTCACTTCTGTCACTCTCACTATGCCACTGAGATCTCTCCTTGCATTAATGAGCTCTAATCCCATCTCTGTCACTCTCACTGTGCCATTAAGTTCTTGCATTCATGAGCTCTAATCCCATCTCTGCCACTGACTGTGTCACTCAGACCCATCCTCACATACATGAGGTCTAATCCCCTCTCTGCCACTCTCACTGCATCATTGAGATCTCTCCTCACATTCATGAGCTCTAAACCCATCTCTGTCACTCTCACTGTGCTATTGTGGAAAACGTCCATATTTATTACATTGAGTAGAATCTACCACTCCAATCTGAAATAGCCACGACTGTGAAGTATAAGCTCTAAAGATCACCCTAGCCTGACATTCTCTAAGCTCTGCACTACAAGTCCATCTAGGAATATTACACAGACACCGCAGTAAATCTTGCGAAGTAACCAAGATGTGTAAGTCGTCTGAGCAACAGTGGTGAGATCCCTCCCGGGATAGTACTTCACTAATCTCTTGTGTAACAATGAGAGTCGTTGGACTCCATCTGAAAAAGCTCACAAAATTAAGAGACCAAATCCACCACAAGTGAATCCCTGGGCAGAGCCGATATTATTTTTCTCATGTTTCGTGCTATGGACCTTTCCCTCATGAAACCCACCTGCGGCTCGGCCACCAAACTAGGCAAGACTCTAGCCAAGCAATTCGCCAGAATCTTGGCAAAGAGCTTAGTTTCGTAACGGAGTAAAGAGATAGGTCTGTACGATTCTGCCTTGAGGGGATCTCTCCCTGGTTTTAACAGCACTATAATCTGTGCTTTTTTCAAAGAATCCGGCAACACTCCCCAAGTAACAAATTCATTGAAAGCCACTGTCAAGCACAGCTTTATGTCGGACACTAAAATTTTATAAAATTCCGCAGTTAACCCGTCCGCACCTGGTGCTTTATGTAAGGGGCTAGCCTGAATATTCCATCTTACCTCGTCTTCCGTGATATCTCCATTAAGTGTATCTTGTTGTTTCCTCGTTATCTTAGGGAGAGCCTGCCCAGTAAGATACGTCTCACTTAACAGCCCTACATCCACAGGGGGAGAATATAAATGTTCATAGAAAATTTTTAAAATAGTATTAATTCCCTCCGGCGTATGATGGTAAAGCCCCGCAGTGTCTCGTACCTGAGTAACATGTCGTATGCCACCTACCTGTTTCACCAGACATGCAAGTAACTTCCCACGTTTATTAGCAAGTTTGTACAATTGATACCGATAGTAGGAATAGGACTTTTGTGTTTTAGAATGAATCACTTGATTTAAGGCCGCTTGTGTTGCCAAACGACTAGCTTTATTAGCCAAAGACGGTAACTCCCCAAATCGTTGCCTATCCCGTCTAATCTGCGCTTCCAAATGGAGTAACTCCGCATCTCTCGCTCTACGTTTGTGTGCATAGTAAGATATAATGTACCCCCTCAGTACTGCCTTTGCAGCCTCCCAAAAATGTATAGGATCTGTGTGAAAGCTTTCTCTATTTAACTCTGCACATTCCTTCCAATGCAAGCATAAGTAAGTATAAAACTGAGAGTCATAGTACAAGTCCCTTGGTTCTATATTCCAAGACATGGAGATCCAGATCAGTGCATGATCAGACACCTGGGTAGGCCCTATCTCCACCTGAAGAAGGTCCCCAGAACAGCACACTGAAATTAAAAAATAATCTATGGGCTCTAGAAAGATGCATATAGTCCCGCTCACCCGGGTTGAAACAAATGCCATGAGTCTATTAAATCCAAAGAATTACACAACCAAGGCACACCTCGACTGTAGTTCACAGGGCCCACCCGCGAGGATCCAGAGCTGTCCGCCAAAGGGTCAAAGACCGAGTTAAAATCTCCTTCCATAACAACTGGAATCTGATCAAAGGATTGTATATGTTTAAAAATATTCTGATAAAAGCTTTTGTCATATCGGTTGGGCGCATACACATTCACTAACAACAGAGGCTTCTTATTCAGAAGCACCTTCACAATGATATATCTTCCCATGGGGTCCACTATTGATCGCTGCTTTTCAACCTGGAGTCCTTTACGAAAAAATATAATTACCCCTGCTTTCCTTTGTTTTGTTGGGCTCTCTATGTAGTCTCCAACCCACCAACGGCACAAATTTTTGTGTTCTAAATAAGTCAAATGCATTTCTTGGAGCATTGCAATGTGTGTGTTTTGTCTATTCAAGACCTGTAAGATCTTACTACGTTTAATAGGGGAGGAGATACCGCCTACATTCCAAGATGCCAATTTAACCATGGGCCTCCCAGCATAGCCGCCGAGAGGGGGGGGGGGGCAGGGGGGACAAAATTCCCCGGGCCCAGGCCTCCAAGGCGCCGCAGTCCCACCCACCCTCCGTCGTCGACCGTCTGCCCCCTGCATTGAAATCGCAGTCTCACCTCCGTGAAAGAAGCTCTGCAGGCAGGATGCCTCCCTTCGGGCCTCCTGCCCTCCGTGTCCTGCCCTCGTCTGACGTAACTTCCACGAGGGCAGGACACAATGTGGGAAGGAGGGCCGAAGGGAAGCGTTCTGCTGCCTGCAGTGCTGCTTTCACGGAGGTGAGACTGCGATTTCAATGCAGGGGTCCAGCCCGGTGGTGGACGGAGGGGGGGAGCGGCGGCAACCTCGGTGGGGGGGGGGGGGTGGAGGGGGAAGCAGTGACGACCTCAGGGGTGAGTGGAGGGGGGAGTGGCGGCGACCTCGGGGGGGGGCGGGACTGCAAGGGTGGCAGGGGTGGGGCCCTGGGGGCGGCCTTGCCCCGGGCCCTGCCCAGTCTCTCGGTGGCCCTGCCTCCCAGATCTTATGCTTAGCTTGAGAGAAAACATCAGAGGTCCTTTCCTAAGACCAAAGGAAGAGTGTCCCAGCCTACACCCTCCTTTACACCAACTCATTCTTACGTTACTTACAGACTTATCCTCCATGACCCCCCTTCTCAAATTCTGGAGCTGTCCCACACCCCCACCGTAACTTCCCCCCACCCCATCCCATATCCCAAAGAAAACTCTTATTTACCCCCAAACCCCCCCATCTCCGAGCCTAATGAAGACTCTGCATGTATTGGTGCCCTCCTCCCACCCTCATACAATAGGTCTATTTGCACTTAATCGAGCAATAATGTTGGTGCAGTATTGTATCCCATCCCCCCCCCCCCCCAAACCCTTCCTTCAAACAATTTCAATAGCACCTGTAAAAATATGCTGTCACTTGCTCTCAGTGAAATACAGGCCAAGGGCTCAGGCTAAGAGCTAGGCCTCTAAAAATCAAAGATCATCTCTGACACAGATACATTTCACTGCAGCAAATGCTGAAATGAGGTAATTGAGAGCAGATAGAGGGAGGGGGAATCTGCTCTATCAACAATGGTGGAACTGGCACCTGCAAGAAGTCATGAGCAAAGATGTTTTGGCTAGTGGAAAATAGCAGTAGGTCAGGTACAAGTAGGATGAGAACATCCTACTTGTACCATTTTGCTTGGGGGACATGTGAAGTCATTCTTATCAACTGATAAGGGCCAAAGAGTTCTGGTGAGAAAGTTAGGGTCCATTGGAATGAATGTAACAAGGAAGGTATAAAAGGGGCAGTCTGCAGGAGTATCAGAGCAGAAGGCTGAAGAGAGAGGACAGACTGCACCTGCTGTGTGTCGTGAAGCGCTGGTCCACCATGTTCCAGATATGAATGCCTACTTGCCTGTACTGCCTTTGGGTAAAATACTGATGCTAATAAACCATATTATTATATCTGCTGACTACCGGGTGTCTTTCTGATTATGGAGCTTATTAGTGCACAGACGGTGTGAAACAGTCTGAACAAATACTAGAATAATTAATAATCTAAAGGGAACATGCCTCTATTCAGGGTAGAAGAAATCCTATTGCTTCCCCTGCCCAAACTGTTAATACTACGGCCCTATAGCTTCCGCAGCCCCTGTTATATACACCCACCCACCCACCCACCCCCAGGCATTCTCATTACATTATCAAGTATCTCTATTCCAACAATCATCCCAATGAACAGTGTCGGGATTGGCTCTTCACCTGAACTAATTAGTATACGAGAGGGAAAAGAAAAGTTGGGGAGGGAGAACAAGAGGAGTTGGTAAACACAGCAACATCATATCTAATCAGTTCAGTTCATTCAGTCACAGTTCCAAAACACATTATGGTTCTAACAACAAGTCAAGACCCATCAAGCAAGCAGCAACCAGTTGAAGAGTAAACATAAAACCCCCATCTACCCCCCCCCCCCTAAAAAAAAAGGAACTTGTGGAATAGTTGCAATGTCAACAGACATTACCAATGCCGCTTCAGAGCAGACATAGGAAGAATTCCTCTCTTCAGACCATCACAACTTAACAGGCATTCCCTTATGTCCAATGCGTACCAGTCTGAGATGTTGTCATAAAAAAAAAAACAATGGATGATACCCAAGTATGTGTGGAAATGGCCAAAATTCAAAATCCGAAATTGCAGCCCCTCCGCTCAACAGATCAGTCCAGTTTGTAGTCACCTCGAAGGAACATCATACAGGGTCTCCAGGAACGTCTTTGCAGCTTCTGCTGATTCAAATACCTTGTCTGAACCTTCATGAAATACTCTCAGCTTAGCAGGGAAAACTTCAGCTTCCGCTCGTACAAAGCCGTGCAGATTGGCGTAAATGCTCTTCTCACTGTGGCTACCCTTGCCGAGTAATCTTGAAAGCATAATATGAAAGAAAAGAGCCAGCTTGCAAGGCTTGTAATATTGCTTGTTTGTGTCCATAATGCAGTATCCTCATAATCACAGCACGCTGCTTAGCCGGGTGTTGCCTGCATGGGCCTACCCTGTGTGCTCACTCAACCCTCAGGGGCCCCGACAGATTATTAAGATTTGAAGTTTTAGGTAACCAATTTTCAAGGAAGCTCACCAGTTCTGAGTCCTTTAATTGTTCTGGGAGGCCAAACAGTCTCAAATTATTATTCCTTTTGCAATTTTCCAAGTCATCCAACTTCATTTCCAGCTCCAGCAACTTTTTCTGTGTTGCTCCTGCAGGCTCTGCAGACTCCATCAACCGATCCTCCAAATCACTGATTCTTTGTTGCATCTGGTCCAGATCTAAATAAAATCCGTCTAATCTTTCATGAGCTGCCTTCGCCCGATCATACAAAGCTTGTAACTTCTTGTCCAACTGCTGCAGTAACCTCCGCCGTCCATGCTGAGCAAAAAGTGCCGTCCAACGGAACCTGCGCGTCTGCCATTTTGCTTTGTTTTTCCTCTCTCCTTATCTTTCTGTTGTACTTTAGCTGCCATTCCGAGGCCAGGCACTAGCGATATTATTTTCAACACTTGCCTGCTCCTTAAGGGTAACTGCACCAAGGTTGTAATGTCGGTAAGCGCGCTGTAAAGCTGGATTATAGCATTAGATTAAGGGGAAGTGCAGGAGCTCCACTTTTCAGTGACCCCTCCCCAGCATGGCACCACGTGACCCCCCATGGTTGTTTTGGTGTCTGGAATTCATTGCCAGAGAATATGGTCAAGGCGGTTAGCTTAGCGGAGTTTTAAAAAGGTTTAGACGGCTTCCTAAAGGAACAGTCCATAGACCATTATTAAATAGACTTGGGGAAAATCCACTATTTCTGGGATAAAAAATATAAAATGTTTTGTACTTTTTGGGAATCTTGCCAGGTATTTTTGTGACCTGGATAGGCCACTGTTGGTCTTTCCCAGTATGGCAATACTTATGTACTTATAAGTTTTGCTTTCTGAATGAAGCTTTCACCACACTCACTACATGTAAATGGCTTCTCACCTGTGTGGATTCTCTGATGTATGGTCAATGTTCTCTTCTCATTAAACCATTAACCACACTCACTGTATGTAAATCGTTTCACTCCTGAATGGATTGTCTGGTGTGAGTGTTTCCTTCTGAATGAAGCACATACCACACTCACTATATGTAAACGTTTCTCCCCTGTATGTCTTCTCTGGTGTACGGTCAGTTTTCCCTTTACTCTAAAGCTTTTACGACACTCACTACATGTAAATGGCTTCTAGCCTGTGTGGATTCTCTGGTGTATGGTCAGATATCCCATTAAGCTAAAGCTTTTACCACACTGACTACATATAAATGGCTTCTCTCCTGTATGGATTTTCTGGTGTATGGTCAGTTTTCCCTTTACACTAAAGCTTTTACCACACTCACTACATGTGAACGGCTTCTCACCTGTATGTCTTCTCTGGTGTATGGTCAGTTTTCCCTTTACACTAAAGCTTTTACCACACTCACTACATGTAAATGGCTTCTCGCCTGTGTGGATTCTCTGATGTATGGTCAGTGTTCTCTTCACACTAAAGCTTTTACCACACTCATTACATGTAAACGGCTTCTCCCCTGTGTGGATTCTCTGGTGTATGGTCAATGTTCTCTTCTCACGAAAGCTTTTACCACACTCATTACATGTAAACAGATTCTCCCCTGTGTGGATTCTCTGGTGTCTGGTCAGTGTTCTCTTCTCATGAAAGCTTTTACCACACTCACTACAGGTAAACGGTTTCTCCCCTGTGTGGATTCTCTGGTGTATGATAAGTGTTCTCTTCTCACTAAAACTTTTACCACAGTCGTTACATATAAACAGATTCTCCCCTGTGTGGATTCTCTGGTGTATGATCAGACTTCCCATTACGCTAAAGCTTTTACCACACTGATTACATATAAATAGCTTCTGTCTTGTATGGATTTTCTGGTGTCTGGTCAGTGTTTGCTTCTCAATAAAGCTTTTACCACACTCAGTACATGTAAATGGCTTCTCTCCTGTGTGGATTCTCTGGTGTCTGGTCAGTGGTTCCTTCACAGTAAAGCTTTTACCACACTCACTACATATAAATGGCTTCTCTCCTGTGTGGATTCTCTGATGTATGGTCAGTGTTCTCTTCCAACTAAAGCTTTTACCACACTCACTACATGTAAACAGCTTTTCACCTATGTGTCTTCTCTGGTGTACGATCAGATTTCCCATTACGTTAAAGCTTTTACCACACTCAGTACATGTAAATGGCTTCTCTCCTGTGTGGATTCTCTGGTGTATGGTCAGTGGTTCCTTCACAGTAAAGCTTTTACCACACTCACTACATATAAATGGCTTCTCTCCTGTATGGATTCTCTGATGTATGGTCAGTGTTCTCTTCCTACTAAAGCTTTTACCACACTCACTACATGTAAACGGCTTCTCACCTGTGTGTCTTCTCTGGTGTATGGTCAGATATCCCATTAAGCTAAAGCTTTTACCACACTGACTACATATAAATGGCTTCTCTCCTGTATGGGTTTTCTGGTGTGTGATCAGGGTTGCCTTTACACTAAAGCTTTTACCACACTCACTACATGTAAATGGTTTCTCGCCTGTGTGTCTTCTCTGGTGTATGGTCAGATATCCCATTAAGCTAAAGCTTTTACCACACTGACTACATATAAATGGCTTCTCTCCTGTATGGATTTTCTGGTGTGTGATCAGGGTTGCCTTTACACTAAAGCTTTTACCACACTCACTACACATAAATGGCTTCTCTCCTGTATGGATTTGCTGGTGTCTGGTCAATTTTCCCTTTCCACTAAAGCTTTCACCACACTCACTACAAGTAAATGGCTTCTCACCTGTGTGGATTCTCTGGTGTATGGTCAGTGTTGCCTTTGCAGTAAAGCTTTTACCACACTCAGTACAAGTAAATGGTTTCCCTCTTGTGTGGAGTCTCTGATGTTCTGTGAGCTCTATCTTATGCCTGAAATTCTTATTACATTCAGTGCAGGTAAATAGTTTCATTCCTGTGCGGATTATCCCGTGTCCAGCGCATGCTCCCTTCTGACTGAAGCTTTTACCACAATCAGTAGATGTAAATGGTTTCACTACTGAATGAAGTCTCTTGAGCATTGTGAGGTTTCCTTCCCAATAAGCACTTTTACCACTGTCAGCAGAAGTATATAATCTCTCATTTTTCTTGATCTCCTGGTATTTTGAGAGATTTGCCTTACTACAAAATATTATTTCAGATTTAGTGGAAGTGTCCGATTCCTCATCCGTTTGAGTTTTTTGATGATCTGTGACTGCTTCCTCTTGACTAAAGCTTTTCTGACATTCAGCACTGGAAACTGAGCTCTGTTCTTGGTGGAAATGTTCTTCCTTGTTGGAGCTTTTCTCACATCCAGGACATGAAGATATTCTCTCATCAGTGATGTTTTTCTTATATTTTGTAATGTCTGTTTTATTGATAAAGCTTTTCCCATGTTCTGTACTTGTACACGTTCTAGTTTCTTTATTAGTTTTTTCATGTTGCATTAGCTTTTTCTTTCTACTGAAACCTTTCCCACATTCAGAGCCTGTAAAATGTTTCTCTTTTATGACTGTTTTCTGTTGTCCCTGTAGTTCTCTCTTTTGACTGACATTTTCCCCACTGTCCGTACATGAAGACGGTCTCTCGTCAGTATCAGATCTGTGATGTGATTTTAGAACGAAATGATTGCTAAGGAATATCTCACAAATATCACAGGAACAGCTTTGATCTCTCGTCTGGTTTCTCTCCTCTTCCCCTGTCTGTTTGAGATTACTGGTACTGTTTTCACACAGAGCTGAGTCTCCTGGTGAAGGTTTTTGTTTATTTTGATTGTTTCCCTTTTCTCCCCAGTCAGAACAGGAAGGAGTCTCCTCTTTCTCTCTTTCTGGTAACACCTTTTCCCCTTCAGGCTTCTCACTGAGCTTCCAGTTATGTGTGTCTGTATTACTATTTTTAAGCTCCTCTTTTTCTAAATATAAAAAAAAGAGCATTGTGTATTATTATAGGAAAAGACCTAAAAAACAAAGCTACAATCCAAACGTATCACAGGCACAAAAGCAGCAATGATGAGCCAGTAATGATTAAATTGTAACATGGACAAACAACCCACCTAAACATTTTTTATATATTTTTAAGGGAGGAGTTTATGGGGTGCTATGTGTTTTTTGTTCTTAGTTAGGTGCATAGGGTATTATAAGAAGATTCTTATATTCCCTTTATTTGTGTTTATCTTTAAGGCGATTGTTTGTCCATTTTACAATTTATAATTTTACCCCTGAATGCCGACACATGTTGGGCTGACGAACTTATAGAAAAAGTATTATAAGGCTGTTTGGATTCCTTAAAGGATTTTAAGAAACAATTACTGGCTCGTCATTGTTGCATAAAGCGAATGCTACATACCTGTAGAAGGTATTCTCCGAGGACAGCAGGCTGATTGTTCTCACTGATGGGTGACGTCCACGGCAGCCCCTCCAATCGGAAACTTCTCTAGCAAAGTCCTTTGCTAGTCCTCGCGCGCCCGCGCGCACCGCGCATGCGCGGCTGTCTTCCCGCCCGAAACCGGCTCGAGCCGGCCAGTCCAGTATGTAGCAAGACAATACACTTCAAGGGAAGACACAACTCCAAAGGGGAGGCGGGCGGGTTTGTGAGAACAATCAGCCTGCTGTCCTCGGAGAATACCTTCTACAGGTATGTAGCATTCGCTTTCTCCGAGGACAAGCAGGCTGCTTGTTCTCACTGATGGGGTATCCCTAGCCCCCAGGCTCACTCAAAACAACAACCAAGGTCAATTGGGCCTCGCAACGGCGAGGACATACACTACCTGAGATTGACCTAAAAAATTTACCAACTAACTGAGAGTGCAGCCTGGAACAAACAGGGCCCTCGGGGGGTGGAGTTGGATCCTAAAGCCCAAACAGGTTCTGAAGAACTGACTGCCCGAACCGACTGTCGCGTCGGGTATCCTGCTGCAGGCAGTAATGAGATGTGAATGTGTGGACAGATGACCACGTCGCAGCTTTGCAAATTTCTTCAATGGAGGCTGACTTCAGTGGGCTACCGACGCAGCCATGGCTCTAACATTATGAGCCGTGACATGACCCTCAAGAGCCAGCCCCGCCTGGGCGTAAGTGAAGGAAATGCAATCTGCTAGCCAATTGGATATGGTGCGTTTCCCTACAGCCACTCCCCTCCTATTGGGATCAAAAGAAACAAACAATTGGGCGGACTGTCTGTGGGGCTGTGTCCGCTCCAGGTAGAAGGCCAATGCTCTCTTGCAGTCCAATGTGTGCAGCTGACGTTCAGCAGGGCAGGAATGAGGACGGGGAAAGAATGTTGGCAAGACAATTGACTGGTTCAGATGGAACTCCGACACGACCTTTGGCAAGAACTTAGGGTGAGTGCGGAGGACTACTCTGTTATGATGAAATTTAGTGTAAGGGGCCTGGGCTACCAGGGCCTGAAGCTCACTGACTCTATGAGCTGAAGTAACTGCCACCAAGAAAATGACCTTCCAGGTCAAGTACTTCAGATGGCAGGAATTCAGTGGCTCAAAAGGAGGTTTCATCAGCTGGGTGAGAACGACATTGAGATCCCATGACACTGTAGGAGGCTTGACAGGGGGCTTTGACAAAAGCAAACCTCTCATGAAGCGAACAACTAAAGGCTGTCCTGAGATCGGCTTACCTTCCACATGGTAATGGTATGCACTGATTGCGCTAAGGTGAACTCTTACAGAGTTGGTCTTAAGACCAGACTCAGACAAGTGCAGAAGGTATTCAAGCAGGGTCTGTGTAGGACAAGAGCGAGGAGCTAGGGCCTTGCTGTCACACCAGACGACAAACCTCCTCCACAGAAAGAAGTAACTCCTCTTAGTGGAATCTTTCCTGGAAGCAAGCAAGACGCGGGAGACACCCTCTGACAGACCCAAAGAGGCAAAGTCTACGCTCTCAACATCCAGGCCGTGAGAGCCAGGGACCGGAGGCTGGGATGCAGAAGAGCCCCTTCGTCCTGCGTGATGAGGGTCGGAAAACACTCCAATCTCCATGGTTCTTCGGAGGATAACTCCAGAAGAAGAGGGAACCAGATCTGACGCGGCCAAAAAGGAGCAATCAGAATCATGGTGCCTCGGTCTTGCTTGAGTTTCAACAAAGTCTTTCCCACCAGAGGAATGGGAGGATAAGCATACAGCAGGCCCTCCCCCCAATCCAGGAGGAAGGCATCCGATGCTAGTCTGCCGGGGGCCTGAAGCCTGGAACAGAACTGAGGGACTTTGTGGTTCACTCGAGATGCGAAGAGATCCACCAAGGGGGTGCCCCACGCTTGGAAGATCTGGCGCACCACTCTGGAGTTGAGCGACCACTCGTGAGGTTGCATAATCCGGCTCAGTCTGTCGGCCAGACTGTTGTTTACGCCTGCCAGATATGTGGCTTGGAGTACCATGCCGAGACGGCGAGCCAAAGCCACATGCTGACGGCTTCCTGACACAGGGGGCGAGATCCGGTGCCCCCCTGCTTGTTGACATAGTACATGGCAACCTGGTTGTCTGTCTGAATTTGGATAATTTGATGGGACAGCCGATCTCTGAAAGCCTTCAGAGCGTTCCAGATCGCTCGCAACTCCAGGAGATTGATCTGTAGACCGCGTTCCTGGAGGGACCAGCTTCCTTGGGTGTGAAGCCCATCGACATGAGCTCCCCATCCCAGGAGAGACGCATCCGTTGTCAGCACTTTTTGTGGCTGAGGAATTTGGAAAGGACGTCCCAGAGTCAAATTGGACCAGATTGTCCACCAATACAGGGTTTCGAGAAAACTCGTGGACAGGTGGATCACGTCTTCTAGACCCCCAGCAGCCTGATACCACTGGGAGGCTAGGGTCCATTGAGCAGATCTCATGTGAAGACGGGCCATGGGAGTCACATGAACTGTGGAGGCCATGTGGCCCAGCAATCTCAACATCTGCCGAGCTGTGATCTGCTGGGACGCTCGCACCCGCGAGACGAGGGACAACAAGTTGTTGGCTCTCGCCTCTGGGAGATAGGCACGAGCCGTCCGAGAATCCAGCAGAGCTCCTATGAATTCGAGTTTCTGCACTGGTAGAAGATGGGACTTTGGGTAATTTATCACAAACCCCAGTAGCTCCAGGAGGCGAATAGTCATCTGCATGGACTGCAGGGCTCCTGCCTCGGATGTGTTCTTCACCAGCCAATCGTCGAGATATGGGAACACGTGCACCCCCAGCCTGCGAAGTGCCGCTGCTACCACAGCTAGGCACTTTGTGAACACCCTGGGCGCAGAGGCGAGCCCAAAGGGTAGCACACAGTACTGGAAGTGGCGTGTGCCCAACTGAAATCGCAGATACTGTCTGTGAGCTGGCAGTATCGGGATGTGTGTGTAGGCATCCTTCAAGTCCAGAGAGCATAGCCAATCGTTTTGCTGAATCATGGGGAGAAGGGTGCCCAGGGAAAGCATCCTGAACTTTTCTTTACGAGATATTTGTTCAGGGCCCTTAGGTCTAGGATGGGACGCATCCCCCCTGTTTTCTTTTCCACAAGGAAGTACCTGGAATAGAATCCCAGCCCTTCTTGCCCGGATGGCACGGGCTCGACCGCATTGGCGCTGAGAAGGGCGGAGAGTTCCTCTGCAAGTACCTGCTTGTGCTGGAAGCTGTAAGACTGAGCTCCCGGTGGACAATTTGGAGGTTTTGAGGCCAAATTGAGGGTGTATCCTTGCCGGACTATTTGCAGAACCCACTGATCGGAGGTTATGAGAGGCCACCTTTGGTGAAAAGCTTTCAACTTCCCTCCGACTGGCAGGTCGCCCGGCACTGACACTTGGATGTCGGCTATGCTCTGCTGGAGCCAGTCAAAAGCTCGCCCCTTGCTTTTGCTGGGGAGCCGCGGGGCCTTGCTGAGGCGCACGCTGCTGACGAGAGCGAGCGCGCTGGGGCTTAGCCTGGGCCGCAGGCTGTCGGGAAGGAGGATTGTACCTACGCTTACCAGAAGTATAGGGAACAGTCTTCCTTCCCCCGAAAAATCATCTACCTGTAGAGGTAGAAGCTGAAGGCTGCCGGCGGGAGAACTTGTCGAATGCGGTGTCCCGCTGGTGGAGAGACTCTACCACCTGCTCGACTTTTTCTCCAAAAATGTTGTCCGCACGGCAAGGCGAGTCCGCAATCCGCTGCTGGAGTCTATTCTCCAGGTCGGCGGCACGCAGCCATGAGAGCCTGCGCATCACCACACCTTGAGCAGCGGCCCTGGACGCAACATCAAAGGTGTCATACACCCCTCTGGCCAGGAATTTTCTGCACGCCTTCAGCTGCCTGACCACCTCCTGAAAAGGCTTGGCCTGCTCGGGGGGGAGAGCATCCACCAAGCCCGCCAACTGCCGCACATTGTTCCGCATGTGTATGCTCGTGTAGAGTTGGTAAGACTGGATTTTGGCCACGAGCATAGAAGAATGGTAGGCCTTCCTCCCAAAGGAGTCTAAGGTTCTAGAGTCCTTGCCCGGGGGCGCCGAAGCATGCTCCCTAGAACTCTTAGCCTTCTTTAGGGCCAGATCCACAACTCCAGAATCATGAGGCAACTGAGTGCGCATCAGCTCTGGGTCCCCATGGATCCGGTACTGGGACTCGATCTTCTTGGGGATGTGGGGATTAGTTAATGGTTTTGTCCAGTTCGCAAGCAATGTCTTTTTGAGGACATGGTGCAAGGGAACAGTGGACGCTTCCTTAGGTGGAGAAGGATAGTCCAGGAGCTCAAACATTTCAGCCCTGGGCTCGTCCTCCACAACCACCGGGAAGGGGATGGCCGTAGACATCTCCCGGACAAAGGAAGCGAAAGACAGACTCTCAGGAGGAGAAAGCTGTCTTTCAGGAGAGGGAGTGGGATCAGAAGGAAGACCCTCAGACTCCTCGTCAGAGAAATATCTGGGGTCTTCTTCCTCCCACGAGGCCTCACCCTCGGTGTCAGACACAAGTTCACGAACCTGTGTCTGCAACCTCGCCCGGCTCGACTCTGTGGAACCACGTCCACGATGGGGGCGTCGAGAGGTAGACTCCCTGGCCCGCATCGGCGAAGCTCCCTCCGCCGACGTAGTCGGGGAGCCCTCCTGGGAGGTGGCCGCAGTCGGCACCGCACGCGGTACCGACGTCGGGGACCTCACCCCGGGCGATGGGCCAGCCGGCGCCACGCTCGACGGTACCGGAGGCGCAAGCACCGCCGGTACCGGAGGGGTAGGGCGCAACAGCTCTCCCAGGATCTCTGGGAGAACGGCCCGGAGGCTCTCGTTCAGAGCGGCTGCAGAGAAAGGCATGGAGGTCGATGCAGGCGTCGACGTCAGAACCTGTTCCGGGCGAGGAGGCTGTTCCGGACTGTCCAGAGTGGAGCGCATCGACACCTCTTGAACAGAGGGTGAGCGGTCCTCTCGGTGCCGATGCCTGCTGGGTGCCGACTCCCTCGGCGACCCAGAGCTCTCGGTGCCGACGCGGGGAGGTGACCGGTGTCGATGCTTCTTCGATTTCTTCCGAAGCATGTCACCGGAGCTCCCCGGCACCGACGAGGAGGACGTAGAATCCAGCCGTCGCTTCCTCGGGGCCGAGGCCGAAGGAGGTCGGTCTCGGGGGGGCTGTACCGCAGGAGCCCTCAGGGTAGGAGGAGACCCACCCGAAGGCTTACCGCCACCAGCAGGGGAATGGACAGCCCTCACCTGCACTCCTGACGATGCACCACCGTCCGACGACATCAGCAGACGAGGTCCCGGTACCACCGACGTCGATGCAGCTATCCGATGTCTCGGCACCGATGCAGAGGCCCGATGCCTCGATGCACTCGATGCAGGGGCGGCCGAGGAAGATGGTCTGGACGCTGACGACGTCGATGCACTCGAAGATCCCGGTGCCGATGCCGACGAAGAGCCCGAGAACAACACGTTCCACTGGGCTAGTCTCGCTACCTGAGTCCGCCTTTGAAGCAGGGAACACAGACTGCAGTTCTGAGGGCGGTGCTCGGCCCCCAGACACTGAAGACACGACGAGTGTCGATCAGTGAGCGAGATAACCCGGGCGCACTGGGTGCACTTCTTGAAGCCGCTGGAAGGCTTCGATGTCATGGGCGGAAAAATCGCGCCGGCGAAATCAAAGTCCGAAATGACGAAAAAAGAGCACCAAAAAATTTGTAAGGGAGAAAATCTCGACCGAGGCCGAAAAGAGGCCTACCCCGACGACGAAAGAAAACTTATCGGGGCAAAAAGCTGGAAGTACGGGGAGGATTAACACGAAACCCGGGAGAGGGTTTCCGGAGCACTTCCCGACTGAAAAGAACTTTTCCGAAGAAAAATAACACGTCAAAATAAATTGGACGCGCGAGGTCGACTTCCCGGGGCTTGACACGGCGAAAACACGACCGTACCGAGTGCGGACAAAAGAAGACTGGCCGGCTCGAGCCGGTTTCGGGCGGGAAGACGGCCGCGCGAGGACTAGCAAAGGACTTTGCTAGAGAAGTTTCCGATTGGAGGGGCTGCCGTGGACGTCACCCATCAGTGAGAACAAGCAGCCTGCTTGTCCTCGGAGAAGTACATAAGTATTGCAATACTGGGACAGACCAAAGGTCCATTAAACCCAGCATCCTGTTTCCAACAGTGGCCAATCCAGGTTACAAATACCTGGCAAGATCCCAAAAAAGTACAAAACATTTTATGCTGCTTAATAAGCAATGGATTTTCCCCAAGTCCATTTTTTTTTTAAAACTTTATTTATAATTTTGTTATACATTTAACAAGGTAATCCTTGCTAGAAACACAGGCAAATAATATACATCGTAACATTCTCATCCAGTGTTTTACCAGTAAATAAGAAAAGAAGAAACTTCAAAAAGAAAAATCTTACAATGGACAAGAAGATTAGGAAATAACTATACATTAGAGAAGAAAATAGTTTAGCCTTTCTTAGACCCCAAAATTGAGGGGGGAGTGATAGAGTCAGAGAAGTTTCAAAAAGAGAAATAAACAATATTATTAAGTAAAAGCTGTTTTATGCTCCAGGTTATTATATTACTTCAACTGTTTCAAATCTAGAAACGATTTCAGTTGTTCCGGTGAAAAGAAAGTATATTTGTTCTGACCTAACTTAACTACACATTTAGATGGATATGCCAAGAAAAAAGAACCACCAATATCAATTGTCTTCTGTTTCAGAGCAAGAAATGCTTTTCTTTTTTGTTGTGTTTGTTTAGTTACGTCTGGATAAATCCAGACCTTAGAACCACAAAATTGAGCCTTAATATTGCGAAAATACAGTCTTAATATATTATTATAGTCCTGTTCAAATACAAAAGAAATCAACAATGTAGCTCTATCAAGTATTATTTCTGAGGATTGTTCCAAAATGTCAGAGATGTTTTGCAGATCCGGAGTAATGTTTTCCGTTCCTCGCAGTTCCCCTTTTGGTTTAGGAATAAAATAAATTTTGTTCACCGGAGGAATAGCGTCCAGGGGAATTTTGAGAATCTCATTCAGATATCTTCTAAATGTATCTATCGGAGTTGCCCACGATAGCTTAGGAAAATTTAACAGACGGAGATTAAGCCGTCTGTTATAGTTCTCTAATTGTTCAATTTTTCTTCTTATATCCATGTTATCTTTAACAAACATAGTCTTAAACTCCTTAAATGATTCTACTTCTTTACCAAGATTAGCCACTTGCTTTGTTAAGTTCTCTTTAACAGATTCAAGTTACTTTTAGCTCTTCAAACTTGGCGTTTAAATTTAGCACATCACCTGAGGTTTTTTGTAGTGTAGTATTCATCAGGTCCAACATCACCCCAATCGTTTCCAGTGTCACCTCCGGATTTTTCACTGAAGGAAACCAAGCTCCTTCAGGCTTCAGAGTCGACTTTTGCATGCCCGGGTCCTCGCTGGTTACCCCTGCCGATACACTTCCGGGATCGGCGGGGTTTCCCTCCAGGGACGCCGTCGACGCTGGACACGGAAGAATCAACAGCATTGATGGTGGTGAAAGGGAGGTTTCCTCTCCCAGCGGGGATCGCGCTTCTCCGGGAACTCCCGCTATGGGATCCTCCTCCCTCTGAAGCCTGGAAAAACCGGCGAAGTACCGCTCAAGAGACGCTTGGGCCGGGGAAGACGTCAAGGTAGGCTGAGGATCTAACCTTAGCTTCCCCTTTCTTTTAGAATGAGGCATTTTTAGAAAAAGAAGAATAAATTTCCTCCCCAAACGCTCAGAGCTCTCTACCGTTCAACCGGTTAGGCAGCCATCTTGACACGCCCTCCTGTCACCCCCAAGTCCATTTTAATAATGGTCTATGGATTGTTCCTTTACGAAGCCGTCCAAACCTTTTTTAAACCCCCCTAAGCTAACCACTATTACCACATTCTCTGGCAATGAATTCCAGAGTTTAATTACACGTTAAGTGAAGAAACTTTTTCTCCGATGTGTTTTAAAAATTTACTACTTTGTATCTTCATTGAATGCCCCCTAGTCCTAGTATTTTTTGGAAAAAGTAAACAGATGCTTCACATCTATCCTTTCCACTCCACTTTGCTATTGTAAAAGAACAATTTAACAAGTTTAAGGGCCGTAGGGTTGCCATGTGGGAAATCAGCACTACCGCCTGGCATACCCAGAGTTTGCCATGTGCCATTTTCCATGTCAGAAAACATTTTTCTACTTTGTAACGTGGGCCTGTGGTGTAGGCGTGTGCGGCGGTAATTGCGCACTGACCGATTACCGCTGCGTTAAAATGTGAACCCGCTCAGGCAGTAAATGGCCGCATGCTGATTTCTGTTTTAGCAGACGGCTATTTAGGCCTCCATTTAAAACATAGGCAATTCCACACGCCCACACTACCAAGCGCCACTTACATTTGTAAAATGCCCCTTTAGTAATACACAGCCCCCTTTACATTCCCTCGATGCAGAAAATTCAACATATCCATGCTGATGATTACCAGAGATGCAGATGGATGGACCGTGCAGGTCTTTTTCTGCCGTCATCTACTATGTTACTATGTTACAGATAGAATACATGATCTCACTCAAGTTGCTATTTAAAAGCTCCTTGTTGGCCTTTCCTCATCGGTATAACAGCCATCGGAGTCTTGATCCTGTCTCCAACAGTGGCCAGTCTGGTCACAAGCGCCTGGCAGATCCCAAAAAGTACATCTATTCCTCATGGTTCATTTTCCAGTGCTGAGCAATATCTCTCCCAAGTCTACCTGACTAAAAATATTTTTATGGATTTTCCTCTTTTGAACCCCTCTATTTTAATCACTTTGACCACAGCTTAATTATGCGCTGCAGGTAAAATAACCTTTCTACGTTCTCTTAGGCTTCCCTGGCGGGCGTCATGTGTCTGAGTAAACGTAATCGATGTTTCATTTATTATACTGTGACTTTTTTCTACATGATCTCACTCAAGTTGCTATTTAAAAGCTCCTTGTTGGCCTTTCCTCATCGGTATAACAGCCATCGGAGTCTTGATCCTGTCTCCAACAGTGGCCAGTCTGGTCACAAGCGCCTGGCAGATCCCAAAAAGTACATCTATTCCTCATGGTTCATTTTCCAGTGCTGAGCAATATCTCTCCCAAGTCTACCTGACTAAAAATATTTTTATGGATTTTCCTCTTTTGAACCCCTCTATTTTAATCACTTTGACCACAGCTTAATTATGCGCTGCAGGTAAAATAACCTTTCTACGTTCTCTTAGGCTTCCCTGGCGGGCGTCATGTGTCTGAGTAAACGTAATCGATGTTTCATTTATTATACTGTGACTTTTTTCTACATGATCTCACTCAAGTTGCTATTTAAAAGCTCCTTGTTGGCCTTTCCTCATCGGTATAACAGCCATCGGAGTCTTGATCCTGTCTCCAACAGTGGCCAGTCTGGTCACAAGCGCCTGGCAGATCCCAAAAAGTACATCTATTCCTCATGGTTCATTTTCCAGTGCTGAGCAATATCTATCCCAAGTCTACCTGACTAAAAATATTTTTATGGATTTTCCTCTTTTCAACCCCTCTATTTTAATCACTTTGACCACATCCTCTGGTACAGTCCACAGCTTAATTATGCGCTGCAGGTAAAATAACCTTTCTACGTTCTCTTAGGCTTCTGTGGCGGGCGTAATGTGTCTGAGTAAACGTAATAGATGTTTCATTTATTATACTGTGACTTTTTTCTTGATGGCTAAAACGTCTGTTTGAATTAGACGCGGCAAAATCAGGACAACCGGAATTCTCAATCTGCTGCTCTTTAATTGCACGGAGAGTCCTCTTGCTTTTGTATTATTTGAAAAGTTAATAAACTGTTCGACCACACCCTTCATTTTACAGAAGTCTATCACATTCCCTCTGTCATCCTTTCGTGAATTACATCTAAATGCTAACTATCTGTTTGTCTGGTATGTCAGAGATTACTTTCAACCAAAGCAGCACAAATTTCTTTACACTTGTGTGTTTTAAGCCTGTAAAATGTATTGGATATTTTCCTGTCTTAAATATGTCTGAAGTGTATTTCTCCTGTTCGGCCAGCAGATGGTGCATGTTCATGCTTAAAGCTGTTACAGAGAACTGACTTCACTTTCTTTTAGTCAGCACACAGATAATAGGAAGTGCCTGTAGTGATGTAAACAGTTTTTATTTGAAACTTGACTGTTTTGGGCTCTGAGGCTCATCTGAGCTTTCCCTCCCTTCCTTCGGGTCTGCCCGACTATCTCTCCTGTTTGCAGCAGTGAGCCACTGCGCGGGCAGCGCTGAAGACAGCTGCTTCTGGCTGCCTCGGTCCGTCTCGCTGCTTCATCCCACTCACAGTAAGTTGAAAAGGCAGGATGAAGCAGTGACAGGACCGGGGCAGCCGGAAGCAGCTGTCTTCAACGCTGCCCATGCCGCGGCTCACTGCTGGAAACAGGGAGGATAGCTGGCCGGACGTGAAGGAAGGGAGGGAGAGCTCAGCTGCCTAACTTTGGGCACAGGGAGCCTGAGGAAGCAAAAAAAAACGCCCTGCTGGCCACTATTGTTGGGGCCCATGTATCTACACCACTAGAACAAGCCACAGGGGAGGAAGAGGAGGACAACAATCTGAGAAGAGACCTGAGCCCAAATTTTGAACTTGGTTGTTAAACGTTTAACAACCGGCTCCCAAAATGCTTAAAAAATTAACAAACGGCTCGTGCGAGCCAGCTCCAGCACACCACTGCCTGGCTGCATAAGGTAGAGGGAGGGAAGGAGGGAGGGAGGAAGGCAGACACGGAGACGCCAGAACAGTAAACAGCCAGTTTTTTCTTTTACTGTGGATTTGCCACAGATTACTGTGGTTTACTGCAGATCCCCAGCCCCGTGTCATTCTCTAACTCAAACATGAAACTGATGATGTACTGGTAACCTGTTAAAATCGTCCGTAGTACATGAAGATTGGAGGGTAGTCATTGTAATGCCGATTTTTAAAAAGGGATCCAGGGGTGATTCAGGAAATTACAGACCAGTAAGCTTGACTTCAGTGCTGGGCAAAACAGTGGAAACTATTATAAAGAATAAAATTATGGAACATATAGATAAACATGGTTTAATGGGACAGAATCAGCTTGGGTTCAGCTGAGAGAAGTCCTGCTTCAACAATTTGCATCATTTCTGTGAAGGTGTGAATAAACATGGATAAAAATGAGCCGGTTGATGCAGTGTATCTAGATTTTCAGAAACCTTTTGATAAAGTTCCGCATGTGAGACTCCTGAGAAAATTAAAGAGTCATGGGATAGAAGGCAAAGTTCTGGTGTGGATTAGGAATTGGTTATCGGACAGAAAACAGAGGGTAGGGTTAAATGGTCAGGTCATTTCTCTCAATGGAGGAGGGTGAATAGTGGAGTGCCACAGGGATCTGTACTGGGACAGGTGCTATTTAACGTATTTATAAATAATCTGGAAATCGAAAAGACAAGTGAGGTAATTAAATCTGCAGATGACACAAAACTATTCAAAGTTGTCAAAACACATGGATTGTGAAATCTGCAGGAAGACCTTAGGAAACTGGAAGGCTGGGCATCCAAATGGCAGCTGAAATTTAATGTATATATCACAAACAGGAAGGTTGAGAGTCTTACTACTATATAACACCACAATATCTCTCATATAATGACAATAAGTACTTTCATCAGACTAAGGTTCTCTGAAGTGCATAGTTTACATTTTTATTTTTTGAATTTTTTGAAAAAAAGGGGAAAAAGCCTCTGAAAACCCAACCACCAACCCAAAAAGTCATTAATGAAGACAAGGGTTGAGGACAATCGAAAGGGCTATAAAATCTTCACTGGCATCAAAAAAAAACCCTTGTTTGCATTATTTAAATATAGCAATGCTAACTTCACAGAACTGACTTCAGGTGGATCCTCAAAAAAGTGAAAAAGAGAAGTGAACTTAAATCTCAAATGCAAAAAGCAATGTGCAAATGGTCAGTCCGTCACACCGACTTTGGCCAGAGTTTCGCTGTGTGCTGTCTCGTGGGAGACCTTAATAATATGTGAAACAAAAACTAAATCATTAAAAAGAAACTTGTATATGAAATGCTTAAAACAAATGTGTGCATTCCATGACTTGTATTTTAAAATATACCTCGGGTATTGAAAAAGTCTCCAGAATTATCAAGAAACATTGGAATAGTACATGACGGCAGAAAAAGACCTGCACGGTCCATCCAGTCTACCCAACAAGATAACTCATATTTGCTGCTTTTTGTGTATACCCTACTTTGATTTGTACCTGTGCTCTTCAGGGCACAGACCGTATAAGTCTGCCCAGCACTATCCTCACCTCCCAACCACTAGCCCTGCCTCCCAACCACCGGCTCTGGCACAGACCGTACAAGTCTGTCCAGCACTATCCCTGCCTCCCAACCACCAGTCCCGCTTCCCACCACCGGCTCTGGCACAGACCGTATAAGTCTACCCAGCACTATCCCCGCCTCCTAACCACCAGCCCCGCCTCCCGATCTTGACTAAGCTCCTGAGGATCCATTCCTTCGGCACAGGATTCCTTTATGCTTATCCGACGCATGTTTGAATTCCGTTACCGTTTTCATTTCCACCACCTCCCGTGGGAGGGCATTCCAAGCATCCACTACTCTCTCCGTGAAAAAATACTTCCTGACATTTTTCTTGAGTCTGCCCCCTTCAATCTCATTTCATGCCCTCTCGTTCTACCATCTTCCCATCTCCGGAAAAGGTTCGTTTGCGGATTAATACCTTTCAAATATTTGAACGTCTGTATCATATCACCCCTGTTTCTCCTTTCCGACAGAGTGTACATGTTTAGTTCAGCAAGTCTCTCCTCATACGTCTTGTAACGCAAATACCATACCATTCTCGTAGCTTTTCTTTGCACCGCTTCAATTCTTTTTACATCCTTAACAAGATACGGCCTCCAAAACTGAACACAATACTCCAGGTGGGGCCTCACCAACGACTTATACAGGGGCATCAACACCCCCTTTCTTCTGCTGGTCACACCTCTCTCTATACAGCCTAACAACCTTCTAGCTACGGCCACCGCCTTCTCACACTGTTTCGTCGCCTTCAAATCCTCAGATACTATCACCCCAAGATCCCTCTCTCCGCCCGTACCTATCAGACTCTCCCCGCCTAACACATATGTCTCCCGTGGATTTCTATTCCCTAAGTGCATCACTTTGCATTTCTTCGCATTGAATTTTAATTGCCAAACCTTAGACCATTCTTCTGGCTTCCTCAGATCCTTTTTCATGTTTTCCACTTCCTCCGGGGTGTCCACTGATCTTAGTATCATCCGCAAATAGGCAAACTTTACCTTCTAATCCTTCGGCAATGTCACTCACAAATATATTGAACAGAATCGGCCTCAGCACCGATCCCTGAGGCACTCCACTACTCACCTTTCCCTCCTCCGAGCGAATTCCATTCACCACCACCCTCTGGCGTCTGTCCGTCAACCAGTTCCTAATCCAGTTCACCACTTCAGGTCCTATCTTCAGCCCCTCCAGTTTATTTAAGAGCCTCCTGTGGGGAACCGTGTTTTGAATATATCATCTACTTTTTCTCAAACACACCTCCATTTTGCTTTCACAAGAAATTCAAATTTAAAGGAATTGGTGAGTCCAACAGACATCTCCAAGACTAAGTGGGATGTGACACCCAAAGGTAGACATGTTGTTTGTTTGTTACATTTGTACCCCGCACTTTCCCACTCATGGCAGGCTCAATGTGGCTTACATGGGGCAATGGAGGGTTAAGTGACTTGCCCAGAGTCACAAGGAGCCTGAAGTGGGAATTGAACTCAGTTCCTCAGTTCCCCAGGCAAAAGTCCACCACCCTAACCACTAGATGCTCACAATGCTTTCCATGGAGTGGCCTAGTGGTTACAGCACTGGTCTTATAATCCAGAGGTGGCCAGTTCAAATCCCACTGCTGCTCCTTGTGATCTTGGGCAAGTCACTTAACCTTCCATTGCTTCAGGTACAAACTTAGATTGTGAGCCCTCCTGGGACAGAGAAATATCCAGTGTACTTGAATGTAACTCACCTTGAGCTACTACTGAAAAATCTAAATAAATAAAATGTGATAACACCTTGGAAGTACATGAGAATTTTATTCACTCTGAACTCTACTACTACGTTCATCTGAGTATGTAGTATATCTGATTATGTGCCCCGTCCTAAGATTTACATGGGGGAAACGACACGTTCCCTACATAAACGTATGTCTGAACATAAAAGCTGCCTTAAAAGACTGAGAACGGAGGCTCCGATTATGGCACACTGCCTCACAATGGGACACAGCTTTTCTTCCTTAAAGATTTGTGCTGTTGACCAGATTTCATCGGATTCCCCTGGCAGACTGAGGAAGTTTCTACAGCGGGAACAATTTTGGATATTTGCTCTCAAGATGGAAGAACTTCAAGGACCAAACCTGAGATTAGAATGGAGCAGTTTCTTGTGACACAATTTAGTACTAGCCTTTAAGCTTCTGTAATTATATCGGGTTTGGCCCATGTGACACGATGACAGTTTTTCTAGACAACACATTTTAGATTCTAATGTTTTGCAAATTTTTGATGCCAACGTTTTGCAAACTTTCAATGTTTATCTCTCCACAGACAGAATAGGATGGGATCTAGTAGGTAGGTCTATTAACAGCAATACCACAGGATGTGACATCATAGCAATCCCACAGGATATGATGTCACTTAATTTAAAATCTGTAAAGGAACAACGCCGCGGCCATCTTAGCGGGGATCCCATTGCTACAAAGTTGAACGTGCCGGATACTGCTGGCAAGTACTTTTTTGAACTACATATCTTGAATTTTTGACTTGTTGGATTAGCGTTTGTTTTTGCACACATTTGTTTTAAGCATTTCATATATAAGTTTCTCTTTAATGATTTAGTTTTTGTTTCACATATTATTAAGGTCTCCCACGCCTTGAGACAGCACACAGTGAAACTCTGGCCAAAGTCGGTGTGACGGACCGACCATTTGCACGTTGCTTTTTGCATTTGAGATTTAAGTTAACTTCTCTTTTTCACTTTTTTGAGGATCCACCTGAAGTCAGTTCTGTGAAGTTAGCATTGCTATATTTAAATAATACAAACAAGGGTTTTTTAATGCCAGTGAAGATATTATAGCCCTTTCGATTGTCCTCAACCCTTGTGTTCATTAATTAATTTTATTGTATTGCATTTGTATCCCACATTATCCCACCTATTTGCAGGCTCAATGTGGCTTACAGAGTTTTGTTATGACATGGATATTACAGGATATCAGATACAATTGGTAATGTACAGAGATTAAGTAATGGAAGAGTGACAGAGGTGTTAGGGAGGATAGTATATAAAGGGAATTGCCGGAGGAGTCACGTGATGCGTTGAGAGAGTAGGATGTGTGTCCCTGCTCTCCGAGGCCCACCGCCCAAAATCGATAAAAAACGAACCTTAAACCTCACCTCAGACCAGTCAGAGAGCATTTCCTGGCAGCTATATCATCGATGGACAAATTTGTCGAAAAGCCTTCAAAAGTAATGCCGGCACGTAGTGTGAAGAAAGAAAAAGACACACCGCGAGTGGCGGATCCCGGCGCGGGCCAGCAATTGCAGACAGGCGGGCTAGCCTTTTCGGAGGCGCAGCTCTCCCAACTGACCGCGGCAGTGGTACAAGCTCTGGAACCGTGGCTGGAACGCATCTCGACACAGATCGAGAATCTTGACGCACGGCTGGTAGAAACATCACAGTGGACTGGGGAGCTGGAGCGCAGAGTATCTGAATTAGAAGATGCAGGACCCCCGATGCAACAACAATTCCGTCAACTGCAGAATATGGTGACAGCGTTGACAGACAAGGTAGATGAATTGGAAAATAGAGGCCGGCGCAGCAATTTACGATTGATCGGCATGCCCGAATCGATCAGTGACTCGGCGCTTGCCACAGTGGTGAACTGGCTGAAAGCAGAGTTTGCCTTGCCGGGTCATGCGGGGGTCCTGTGCCTGGAAAGGGTGCATCGCATAGGCTGCGCTCAAGATGGCCGCCAGGCTCCGCGCGCCGTTATCCTGAAAGTTCATAATTACTTACACAAACAGGAGATTCTGAGAGGTTACCGTATGAAACAAGAGGAAACAAAATATGACGGATACCTGATTAGAATTTTTCAGGACTACTCAGCATCATTTCAAGAGCGTCGGAAAAAATTCACACCTCTGTGTCGTCGACTTCAAGAACTGCATGCACGATTCATGTTTGTCTATCTGGCAGTGCTAAAAATTCGCCATGAGGGCCGCTGGAAATCGTCTGAATCTGAAACTGCGGCGAAAGAATTCATCACGGAGCTGGAGCAATGCCCGGCAGACACGAATGGACAGCTGGGGGGAGAGTGATCAAATGGCCTGGAGCTTGCCGCAGTAATCTAATTCAACATGAGATGAGGTTTGACAGATCTGTTTCCCTTGAGGGCGGGGAGGCCTCAGGCATGGAATGGGCTTCTCACACTTCAGTAGCAGTTGATAATTAGGGGAAGGGACGTAGACGGGTTTAATGGGGGGGGAAAGGGAGAGGGTAGGGGTTTGGGAGGGGGGTTGGATAGGGATGGGGGACACACAGGATACAAGTACCCAAATTAGGATGCACGGTAGAGATGGGGTTAACACAGGCAGGCACAGGGGACACTTAGTGGGCAGGAGGGCAAAGACCCTGGTTAGTCTTCGGGGTAGGGCTGGGAGCCCAGGAGACTTTGTTCCATAATACATCTTGAGACACACATATTTTAAGATTCAGTCCTGTATCGAGTAAGGTACGATTGATCTCCTGGAATGTGGGTGGCATCTCCTCCCCAGTCAAGAGGACTAAAATACTAGCAGCTTTAAAAAGACACGGGGTGGGGGATCGCCTGCTTACAGGAGACGAGACTTTCCCGGGAGGAACACGAAAAATTGAAACGTTCTTGGGTAAGGGAGGTGTTCTGCTCACCAGCCAAAGGGCGAAAAGGGGGAGTAGCGATATTAATCCACAAATCACTTATGTGCAAGACCAAACTGGAGTTTAAAGATGATGAGGGGAGGATAGTAGGGATACAGATTAATCTGCAGGCCGGGAGATGCTACTCGTGTCAGCCTATGGCCCTAATATGGCGCCAGCGGGTTTCTTTGCCCAACTTCTGGCCCGATACCGAGGGCATCAACCGCTTCCTCTGATCTTGGCGGGAGACATGAACCAGGCACTCGATGCGGACCTAGATCACTCTGGGCAATCACACTCAGGTTCATCACCAACCCCTTCCGTCTTAGAAACATTCTGCCAGGAAATGGGTTTGGTGGACCCATGGAGAATACTCCATGGAGAGGAGAGGGATTATACCCACACATCCAGAGTCCACCGGACACAGTCAAGAATAGATTACATTTTCACATAGCAGATTATATTCTCCAGAGTTGTAGATGCCACCATAGGTCCAGAGGAGATCTCGGACCATTCTTTAATCTGGGTGGATCTTGAACCTACATCCTACTTCCAGCAGTCACCGGGGTGGAGGTTCCCTGCTTACTTGTTTGCCTCTAAAGATTTTACAACATATTTACAAAAGAAGTGGGAGGAGTTTGCCACACATAACCAGGAGCATTCCGAGGATGTAGTCTTGTTCTGGTCCACGGCCAAGGCTGTGCTCCGGGGTGAGATAATAGCCTACACCAGCAAACGGAATTGGCAAATCTCTCAAGGGATAGTAGCCCTGGAACGGCAGCTGAGAGCGTCAAGGAGAACCTATGCCACAGCTCCGACTCAGGCAAACTACGAAACACTTATGTCCACCAGAGTTGCCCTCAACACCCTACTGCATGAACGAGTTACGAGATCCCTCCTATTCAAAAAGTTCAAATTGCATAAATATGGAGACAAAGCGAGAGGGCTAGTAGCCAGGCTTGTGAAAGGCACACGGAAGACACACTTCATTATGGCGCTTCGCACATCGGCGGGGGGGATAACAACTGATCTTCATGAGATAGCGCAGACATTCCACCAGCATTTTGCCACCTTATATAGAGGGGAGCGAGAGAATTCGAGACTCCAAGAGGCTATACGGAAGTATCTAAAGCAGGCAGGATTAGAGAAAATACCCGCGGCCCAATTAACCTCCCTCAACGCTCCAGTGTCCGGAAAAGAAGTACAAAAGGCTATTGGAGCGCTGAGGTTATATTCAGCACCGGGACCTGACGGTCTTTCAGGAGAATTTTATAAAATGCTCAATACAAAGATCCTAGGGCCACTAACCGAATACCTTAACACAATGGTAGAGATGGGTCATTTCCCCCCACATGCCAACACAGCGTTAATCAGTTTGATCCCCAAAAAAGACAGGGACCCATTACAACCTAACTCTTATAGACCCATCTCACTGATCAACGTGGAAGTTAAACTATTATCCCGCATATTGGCAGAGAGATTGGCACCCCTGATGCCGAGTCTTGTTAAAGAAGACCAAGTGGGATTCGTCCGGGGCCGCCAATCGGTATTGAATACCTGCAAGCTGATCCTGGCCATGCTGTCTACCCCGCACCCAAGTGCCCAGAGGTTGGTGGTGAGTTTAGACGCGGAACGCGCATTTGACCAAGTGGGGTTGCCTTTTTTGTTTGGTACCTTGAGAGAAATAGGGCTAAGTGGGTGGCTCCTTAATGCTATAGAAACGCTTTACACACACCCACAAGCTATGATTCGGGTTAAAGGAGTCAGAACGGCAGAGTTCGACATTGGTAGAGGCACACGACAGGGTTGCCCTTTATCCCCACTTCTTTTTCTGTTGACGCTGGAACCCTTGCTAGTAAAGATTCGGGCACAGGAGAGCATAAAAGGATTGAGGTTGGGGGGAGAGAGCTTAAGGTACTTGCTTATGCAGACGATGTGATGGTGCTCCTGAGCGACCCACAGCCCTCTTTGGAAGGCCTACTACACGCTATTACTGACTATGGGAACCTTTCGGGTTACAAACTCAACAAATCAAAATCACTGGCAATGGCCCTAGATGAACCCTTGAAATCAGAATGGAGAGGCCAATTTCCTTTACAGTGGGCAGATTGTCAGTTTCGATATTTAGGGGTCACCATCCCAAAGGCCATGGAGACACTATATGAGATAAATGTAAAACCCTTATTGGCCACCACGAGGCGGTTACTAAAGTTGTGGGGGGCATGCCCTCTACCTCTTTCGAGCCGCATAGGTCTGTTCAACATGATGATAGCCCCTAAGTGGCTGTATCTGTTCCAGATGCTGCCATTATATCTGAGGAGGGGGGGAGGAACGGACGCAACATTGTCTAATACAGAATTTCTTGTGGAACGGGAAGAGGCCTAGACTTCCAATCCAGGTTATACAGAAACCAAGACAGCAGGGAGGGATGGGGCTGCTCAACATACGATACTACTACTACTACTTAACATTTCTAAAGCGCTACTAGGGTTATGCAGCGCTGTACAATTTAACATGGAAGGACAGTCCCTGCTCGAAGAGCTTACAATCTAAAAAAGACAAATGTACAGTTAATCAGATAGGTCAGACAGATTAGGGCAACCTATATGTTCGAAAGGTTAGGTTCCGAATGCAGCATTGAAGAGGTGAGCTTTAAGCAGGGATTTGAAGATGGGTAGGGAGGGGGCTTGGCATAGGGATTCAGGAAGACTGTTCCAGGCATAGGGTGAGGCAAGGGAAAATGAGCGGAGCCTGGAATTGGCAATGGTGGAGAAGGGTACTGAGAGGAGGGATTTGTCATGTGAGCGGAGGTTACGGGCAGGAACGTAGGGGGAGATGAGGGTAGAGAGGTAGGGTGGAGCAGCAGAGTGAGTGCATTTGTAAGTAAGGAGGAGAAGCTTGAATTGGATGCAGTATTTGATCGGAAGCCAGTGAAGCGACTTGAGGAGAGGGGTGATATGAGTATATCGGTTCTGGCAGAATATGAGACGTGCGGCAGAATTCTGAATGGATTGAAGGGGGGATAGATGGCTGAGTGGGAGGCCAGTGAGGAGCAAGTTGCAGTAGTCGAGACGAGAGTTCGGGTGGTGTGCTCAGAGAGGAAAGGGCGAATTTTGTTGATGTTGAAAAGGAAGAAGCGACAGGTTTTGGCAGTCTGCTGGATATGCGCAGAGAAGGAGAGGGAGGAGTCGAAGATGACCACGAGGTTGCGGGCAGATGAGACGGGGAGGATGAGGGTGCCATCAACTTAGATAGAGAGTGGGGGAAGAGGAGAAGTGGGCTTAGGTGGAAAGACGAGGAGCTCGGTCTTGGACATGTTCAGCTTCAGGTGGCGGTTGGACATCCAGGCGGCAATGACGGATAGGCAGGCCTCACGATAGCATGCTCCATGAGACACATCAGGGATTGGTTGGTGGGGACAGGTGATTTTTCAGTAATAGACCTAGAGAGGGCATTGGTTCCCGCTATACACCTAGGGTGGAGGTTGCATGCACTGGGAGGAAGGCTAGGAACTGGGAGAGAACGGGAACCCCTTAGTTGCATCAGCAAGGGCGGCATGGAAGTGGCTTTGCAAGCGGCACAGATTTGCTGGAAAGCTACCCCCTTTTTACCGCTGCTTCATAACCCAGATTTTCCTGATGGATCATCTTCGGTGGCTTTCCAACGTTGGAGGAAGCTTGGAATACAATACGTCTATCAGCTGGTGTCAGATGGAGGCAGAGTGAGGCCCTTTACAGACTTGCAGCAGGAGTTTGGACTCACAGAGAGGGACCGTTTTGCATATCTCCAGATAAGTCATTATGTCTCAGCATTGGGCTGGATTAACCTGAGTGAAGATGTTCAAGATACTTTAAATATGGCACTGACATTGGGTGCACAGAATTCGATACCTCTCAAATTCCATCACAGATGTGGTCTAAGGTCTGGCAATTAAAATTCAATGCGAAGAAATGCAAAGTGATGCACTTAGGGAATAGAAATCCACGGGAGAAGTATGTGTTAGGTGGCGAGAGTCTGATAGGTACGGACGGGGAGAGGGATCTTGGGGTGATAGTATCTGAAAATTTGAAGGCGATGAAACAGTGTGACAAGGCGGTGGCTGTATCTAGAAGGTTGTTGGGCTGTATAGAGAGAGGTGTGACCAGCAGAAGAAAGGGAGTGTTGATGCCCCTGTATAAGTCATTGGTGAGGCCCCATCTGGAGTATTGTGTTCAGTTTTGGAGGCCGTATCTTGCTAAGGATGTAAAAAGAATCGAAGCGGTGCAAAGAAAAGCTACGAGAATGGTATGGGATTTGCGTAACAAGACGTATGAGGAGAGACTTGCTGACCTGAACATGTATACCCTGGAGGAAAGGAGAAACAGGGGTGATATGATACAGACGTTCAAATATTTGAAAGGTATTAATCCGCAAACGAACCTTTTCTGGAGATACGAAGGTGGTAGAACGAGAGGACATGAAATGAGATTAAAGGGGGGCAGACTCAAGAAAAATGTCAGGAAGTATTTCTTAGTACATAAGTACATAAGTAGTGCCATACTGGGAAAGACCAAAGGTCCATCTAGCCCAGCATCCTGTCACCGACAGTGGCCAATCCAGGTCAAGGGCACCTGGCACGCTCCCCAAACGTAAAAACATTCCAGACAAGTTATACCTAAAAATGCGGAATTTTTCCAAGTCCATTTAATAGCGGTCTATGGACTTGTCCTTTAGGAATCTATCTAACCCCTTTTTAAACTCCGTCAAGCTAACCGCCCGTACCACGTTCTCCGGCAACGAATTCCAGAGTCTAATTACACGTTGGGTGAAGAAAAATTTTCTCCGATTCGTTTTAAATTTACCACACAGTAGCTTCAACTCATGCCCTCTAGTCCTAGTATTTTTGGATAGCGTGAACAGTCGCTTCACATCCACCCGATCCATTCCACTCATTATTTTATACACTTCTATCATATCTCCCCTCAGCCGTCTCTTCTCCAAGCTGAAAAGCCCTAGCCTTCTCAGCCTCTCTTCATAGGAAAGTCGTCCCATCCCCACTATCATTTTCGTCGCCCTTCGCTGTACCTTTTCCAATTCTACTATATCTTTTTTGAGATACGGAGACCAGTACTGAACACAATACTCCAGGTGCGGTCGCACCATGGAGCGATACAACAGCATTATAACATCCGCACACCTGGACTCCATACCCTTCCTAATAACACCCAACATTCTATTCGCTTTCCTAGCCGCAGCAGCACACTGAGCAGAAGGTTTCAGCGTATCATCGACGACGACACCCAGATCCCTTTCTTGATCCGTAACTCCTAACGCGGAACCTTGCAAGACGTAGCTATAATTCGGGTTCCTCTTACCCACATGCATCACTTTGCACTTGTCAACATTGAACTTCATCTGCCACTTGCACGCCCATTCTCCCAGTCTCGCAAGGTCCTCCTGTAATCGTTCACATTCCTCCTGCGACTTGACGACCCTGAATAATTTTGTGTCATCGGCGAATTTAATTACCTCACTAGTTATTCCCATCTCTAGGTCATTTATAAATACATTAAAAAGCAACGGACCCAGCACAGACCCCTGCGGGACCCCACTAACTACCCTCCTCCACTGAGAATACTGGCCACGCAATCCTACTCTCTGCTTCCTATCTTTCAACCAGTTCTTAATCCATAATAATACCCTACCTCCGATTCCATGACTCAGCAATTTCTTCAGGAGTCTTTCGTGCGGCACTTTGTCAAACGCCTTCTGAAAATCCAGATATACAATATCAACCGGCTCCCCATTGTCCACATGTTTGCTTACCCCCTCAAAAAAATGCATTAGATTGGTGAGGCAAGACTTCCCTTCACTAAATCCGTGCTGACTTTGTCTCATCAGTCCATGTTTTTGTATATGCTCTGCAATTTTATTCTTAATAATAGCCTCCACCATCTTGCCCGGCACCGACGTCAGACTCACCGGTCTATAATTTCCCGGATCTCCTCTGGAACCCTTCTTAAAAATCGGAGTAACATTGGCTACCCTCCAGTCTTCCGGTACTACACTCGATTTTAGGGACAGATTGCATATTTCTAACAGTAGCTCCGCAAGTTCATTTTTTAGTTCTATTAATACTCTGGGATGAATACCATCAGGTCCCGGTGATTTACTACTCTTCAGCTTGCTGAACTGACCCATTACATCCTCCAAGGTTACAGAGAATTTGTTTAGTTTCTCCGACTCCCCCGCTTCAAATATTCTTTCCGGCACCGGTGTCCCCCCCAAATCCTCCTCGGTGAAGACCGAAGCAAAGAATTCATTTAATTTCTCCGCTACGGCTTTGTCCTCCTTGATCGCCCCTTTAACACCATTTTCGTCCAGCGGCCCAACCGACTCTTTGGCCGGTTTCCTGCTTTTAATGTATCTAAAAAAATTTTTACTATGTATTTTTGCTTCCAACGCTAATTTCTTCTCAAAGTCCTTTTTTGCCCTCCTTATCTCCGCTTTGCATTTGGCTTGGCATTCCTTATGATCTATCCTGTTACTTTCAGTTGGTTCTCTTCTCCACTTTCTGAAGGATTGTTTTTTGGCTCTAATGATTTCCTTTATCTTACTGTTTAGCCACGCCGGCTGACGTTTAGTCTTTTTTCCCTTTTTTCTAATACGTGGAATATATTTGTCCTGAACCTCCAGGATGGTGTTTTTAAACAGCATCCACGCCTGATGCAAGTTTTTTACTCTGCGAGCTGCTCCTTTCAGTCTTTTTTTTACCATTTTTCTCATTTTGTCGTAATCACCTTTTCTATAGTTAAACGCTAGCGTACTTGATTTCCTAGTTTCACTTCCTTCAATGCCAATATCAAAACCGATCATATTATGATCACTGTTATCAAGCGGCCCTCGTATCGTTACCCCCTGCACTAGATCATGAGCACCACTAAGGACTAAGTCTAGTATTTTTCCTTCTCTTGTCGGCTCCTGAACTAGCTGTTCCATGAAGCTGTCCTTGATTTCATCAAGAAATCTTATGTCCCTTGCGTGTACAGATGTTACATTAACCCAGTCTATATGCGGGTAATTGAAATCCCCCATTATTATTGTGTTGCCCAGTTTGTTTGCGTCCCTGATTTCCTTTAACATTTCCGCATCCGTCTGTTCGTCCTGGCCAGGCGGACGGTAGTACACTCCTATCACTATCCTTTTCCCCTTTGCACATGGAATTTCAATCCACAGTGATTCCAAGGAGTGTTTTGTTTCCTGCAGAATTTTCAATCTATTTGATTCAAGGCTCTCGTTAATATACAATGCTACCCCTCCACCAATCCGATTCACCCTATCACTACGATATAATTTGTACCCCGGTATGACAGTGTCCCACTGGTTATCCTCCTTCCACCAGGTCTCAGAGATGCCTATTATATCTAATTTTTCATTTAGTGCAATATATTCCAACTCCCCCATCTTATTTCTTAGGCTCCTGGCATTCGCATATAGACATTTCAAACTATGTTTGTTGTTCCTAAGTACATCATGCTTAGTACTTGACAGTATTAATTGGCAATCTTTTGTCTGATTTTTATTGTTATTTAAAGATACCCGATCTACTACAATCTCTTTTGCAACCTCACTATCAGGATACTCTATCTTCCCTGTTATGGTGATATCTTTGAAAGATACCTTATCCCGAACCATGCTCTTTTGAGCGACTGTCGGCCTTCCCCCCATTTCTAGTTTAAAAGCTGCTCTATCTCCTTCTTAAACGCCGATGCCAGCAGCCTGGTCCCACTCTGGTTAAGATGGAGCCCATCCTTTCGGAATAGGCTCCCCCTTCCCCAGAATGTTGCCCAGTTCCTAACAAATCTAAAGCCCTCCTCCCTGCACCATCGTCTCATCCACGCATTGAGACTCTGGAGCTCTGCCTGTCTCTTGGGCCCTGCGCGTGGCACAGGTAGCATTTCAGAAAATGCTACCCTGGAGGATCTGGATTTCAGCTTTCTACCTAAGAGCCTAAATTTTGCTTCCAGAACCTCTCTCCCACATTTTCCTATGTCATTAGTACCCACATGGGCCAAGACAGCCGTCTCCTCCCCAGCACTATCTAAAATCCTATCTAGGTGACGCGTGAGGTCCGCCACCTTCGCACCAGGCAGGCAAGTCACCAGGCGATCCTCACGTCCACCAGCCACCCAGCTATCTATATGCCTAATGATCGAATCACCCAGTACAACAGCTGTCCTAACCTTTCCCTCCCGGGCAACATTTGGAGATATATCCTCGGTGCGAAAGGATAATACATCCCCTGGTGGGCAGGTCCTGGCTAAAGGAGTACTTCCTACTTCACCAGGGTGATGCTCTCCTTCTAGGAGACCTCCCTCCTCCAAGGTAGCACAGGGGCTACCTGACTGGAGGTGGGACTTCTCTACAACATCCCTGTAGGTCTCCTCTATGTACCTCTCTGTCTCCCTCAGCTCCATCAAGTCTGCTACTCTAGCCTCAAGAGAACGGACACGTTCTCTGAGAGCTAGGAGCTCTTTGCATCGGGCACACACATATGACACCTCACTAATTGGGAGATAATCATACATGTGGCACTCAATGCAAAAGACTGGATAGCACCCCTCTCGCTGCTGGACTGCTGACTCCATCCTAGTGTTTTTTGAGTTTTTCCGTAATTTAAAACTTGCTAAAGTATCAAGGATATCAGCCTATCACTAACTTACAGTTCCTCCTTTAAACCCCAATCTTCAAGTTCCGAAAGCACAAGCAAAATTTGTTCACTTACCAGAGAAATATCCTCTTCTCCCAGAACTTATTAGAAGGAAAGCTTTGAGCAGAGGCCCCGAGTGGATCGGAACGGACCTGGGAGTCACTCCGGCGAAGGCTCCGAGGATATGCAGATGAGCTGCAAGTCCTCCACGGCACCTGAGAAGGCAACCGGTGGGAGAGCTGGGCACCTCTCAACCAAGAAAAGGCTTACCAGGGGTTAGGCCGAAGCCAGCATTCCTCCCCCTGAGGGTCACCTGATCCTGGCTAAGAAGTACCTGGTAGCTCTGGGTAGGTGGAGCGAAAGCCCTGGGTAACTGTGGCGAAGGCCCTGGGAAGGTCGGGGTGGATTTGGGAGTCACCCCGGATGCAGCTGTGAGGATATGCAGAACGCTGCAAGTCCTCCACAGCACCTGGTAGGAGCACTGTGCACCTTGAGCAGAGGCCCCGAGTGGATCGGAACGGACCTGGGAGTCACTCCGGTGAAGGCTCCGAGGATATGCAGATGAGCTGCAAGTCCTCCACGGCACCTGAGAAGGCAACCGGTGGGAGAGCTGGGCACCTCTCAACCAAGAAAAGGCTTACCAGGGGTTAGGCCGAAGCCAGCATTCCTCCCCCTGAGGGTCACCTGATCCTGGCTAAGAAGTACCTGGTAGCTCTGGGTAGGTGGAGCGAAAGCCCTGGGTAACTGTGGCGAAGGCCCTGGGAAGGTCGGGGTGGATTTGGGAGTCACCCCGGATGCAGCTGTGAGGATATGCAGAACGCTGCAAGTCCTCCACAGCACCTGGTAGGAGCACTGTGCACCTTGAGCAGAGGCCCCGAGTGGATCGGAACGGACCTGGGAGTCACTCCGGCGAAGGCTCTGAGGATATGCAGATGAGCTGCAAGTCCTCCACGGTACCTGAGAAGGCAACCGGTGGGAGAGCTGGGCACCTCTCAACCAAGAAAAGGCTTACCAGGGGTTAGGCCGAAGCCAGCATTCCTCCCCCTGAGGGTCACCTGATCCTGGCTAAGAAGTACCTGGTAGCTCTCTTCACGGAGAGAGTGGTGGATGCTTGGAATCGGGAGGTGGTGGGGATGAAAACGGTAACGGAATTCAAACATGCGTGGGATAAACATAAAGGAATCCTGTTCAGCAGAAATGGATCCTCAGGAGCTTAACCGAGATTGGATAGCAGAGCCGGTAGTGGGAGGCGGGGCTGGAGGTTGGGAGGCGGGGCAGACTTATACGGTCTGTGCCAGAGCCAGTGGTGGGAGGTGGGACTGGAGGTTGGGAGGCAGGGATAGTGCTGGGCAGACTTATACAGTCTGTGCCAGAGCCGGTGGTGGGAGGAGGGGATAGTGCTGGGCAGACTTATACGGTCTGGGCCCTAAAGAGCATAGGTACAAATCAAAGTAGGGTATACACAAAAAGTAGCACACATGAGTTGTCTTGTTGGACAGACTGGATGGACCGTGCAGGTCTTTTTCTGCCGTCATCTACTATGTTACTATGTTAGATATTTACAAGACTCAACGGAAAATATTGATTTTTGCACCGGAGCAGAACGTTGGGCTAAAGACCTGACGCCAGAGATAACAGCTGAGATTCTGTGCAAATTTATGACCTCGATACAGCAGCGGTCCATCTTCACCCAATATTGGAAGATGCAATATAAATTTACTCTCAGGTTATACATCTCACCAGCACGAGCATATAAGGAGGCTTTGGTGACTCAGATGCTTGCCCGTGGTGCGACCAAGCCCCAGCTACATTAGGACATATGTTTTGGTCCTGCTCACGCATTGGACTATTTTGGGCCCAGGTTCTGGGTGAATTACAGCGGTACTGGGGCTGCACAATTAAACAACGGCCATTAATGTTATTTGGGGAATACAATTATATACGACCGGCTCTGCCTGGTTTTTGCGCATTCGTACAGAGAGCCACGCTGATGGGAAAGAGAACTATATTGTTGCATTTGCGGGATACTAAGTGCCCTTCGGTGGGAGCATGGAGAACTCAGATGATCGAGTTACTGAAACTGGAAAGACAGGGAATTTCAGACATGTCCTCTAGGGAAGGGAAGCATCTTCAAAAGACATGGGCGAACTTTTGGGACACACTGCAACCCACAGCTAGGAGCAGAATTTTAAATTAATGGATCACTGGACTTTGTCATTGCTCACACATGCAGCTGAAAATCCTGTGCGGGGCGGGAGGGGGGAGGTTTGTAGAGGGAGGGGGGGGAGAGGCTGTTAAGGGAGTGAGTGGGGGGGAGGGGGTTTGATAAAGTTAGCTGTTTATGTTAGAAAATACCTTCTGTTGTCTTGCATTATACGTGTTGATCTTTTGAATAAAAAAAAATTTAAACATACAGGGAATTGCCATAGCTGGGTAGGTTAATGGGGTAGTTTTGTAAGGCTATGGGTTCTCTTTGTAGGCTTTGTTGAAGAGATGTGTCTTTAAAGATTTGTGAAAGTCAGTTATTTCGTCGGTAGTTTTCAGGGTTGTGGGTAGTGCATTCCACAACTGTGTGCTCATGTAAGAGGTGGTAGAGTGTATCAGCTTGTATTTTAGTCCTTTACAGCTGGGGAAGTGCAGATTGAGAAATTTGCCAGATGATCTTATGGCGTTTCTGGGAGGTAGGTCCACAAGATTTAGCATGTAGATTGGGGCATCTGCCTGAATGATTTTGTGTACCAATGTGCAGATCTTGAAAGCAATACGTTCCTTGAGTGGGAGCCAGTGAAGTTTCTCTCTTAGGGGTTTTGCACTTTCATATTTAATTTTTCCAAATATAAGTCTGGCGGCGGTGTTCTGGGCTGTTTGGAGCTTTTTGATAGTCTGTTCTTTGCAGCCCGTGTATAGTGCGTTGCAATAGTCCAGGTGACTTATTACCATTGATTGTACCAGGGTACGGAAGATGTGTCTCGAGAAGAAAGGTTTTACTCTTTTGAGTTTCCACTTGGAGTAGAACATCTTTTTCATTGTATTCTTCATGTGGGTATCGAGTGTGAGGTTTCGATCAATGGTAACTCCAAGAATTTTTAGATTTTGTGAGATGGGAAGAGAGCAGTATGGTGTGGTTATGGTGGAGTATTTGTTTGTGTTGTGAGGTGTGTACAAGACATTGTGTTTTTTTTCTGTGTTGAGTTTTAACTGGAATGCATCCGCCCAGGAGTGCATGATTTGCAGGCTATAGTTGATTTCGTTTAGATCTTGTTTGAACGGTATGTAAATCATGACATCATCTGCGTATATGTAGGGGTTGAGGTTTTGATTGGCTAGGAGTTTGGCTAAAGGTATCATCATTAGGTTGAAGAGAGTTGGTGAGAGAGGGGATTTTATTTATTTATTTTATTGCATTTGTATCCCACATTTTCCCACCTATTTGCGGGCTCAGTGTGGCTTACAATACATTGTGAATGATGGAAATACAATGTGTTAAAGTACAATTATGGGTTACATTATGAGGAGTTGTGGGAAGACAAAGTCAAGTCAAAATAACATTTGGAGCGTAGAAAATATGGAATGTTACAATGGGGAAAAGATAGGGCGATAGAACAATAGCACGAAAACCTTAAGGTATAACAACTTTATATGTGGGTGGAGTGTTCAGGGTAAGAGAATTTAGAAGAAAGTGTATTGGTGCATTTCTGTTAGTGTGTATGGACTTCATGTGTTTTGATCCTTGCAATAAATTTTCTCAAAGAGATAAGTCTTTAATCGTTTGCGGAAGTCGGTTAGTTCGTAGATCGTTTTCAGGTTGCGTGGTAGTGTGTTCCAGAGTTGCGTGCTCATATAAGAGAAGGTTGATGCATGTAGTACTTTGTATTTTATGCCTTTGCAGTTAGGGAAGTGGAGATTGAGGAAAGTTCGGGATGATCTTTTAGCGTTTCTGGGTGGTAGGTCTATTAAATCAGACATGTATGCAGGGGCTTCACCGTGGATGACTTTGTGGACTAAGGTGCATACTTTAAAGGTGATACGTTCCTTGAGTGGGAGCCAGTGCAGCTTCTCACGTAAGGGTTTTGCACTTTCGTATTTTGGTTTTCCGAAGATGAGTCTGGCTGCTGTATTCTGGGCTGTTTGAAGTTTTCTCAGTATTTGTTCTTTGCAGCCTCCGTATAATGAGTTACAGTAGTCCAGATGACTGAGTACGAGTGATTGCACTAGGCTGCGGAAGATGGATCTCGGAAAGAATGGTCTTATTCTTTTCAGTTTCCACATGGAGTAGAACATCTTTTTGGTTGTGTTGTTTGCGTGAGTCTCAAGTGTTAGGTGGCGGTCGATTGTGACTCCTAGGATTTTTAAAGTTTCAGAGATTGGCAGTTGTAGTTTAGGTGTGTTGATTTCGGTATATTTATTCGTGTTGTATTGGGAGGTAAGTATGAGGCATTGAGTTTTTTCTGCATTTAGTTTCAATCGGAATTCATCTGCCCAGGTATTCATGATGTGTAAACTCTGGTTGATTTTGTTGGAGATTTCGTTGATGTCTTGTTTGAAAGGAATATATATCGTTACATCAGCTGCGTATATGTAAGGGTGAAGGTTGTGATTTGATAGAAGTTTTGCCAAGGGAATCATCATTAGGTTGAAAATAGTTGGTGAGAGGGGGGATCCTTGCGGTACTCCACATTCATGTGTCCATGCAGCAGACATAGTTGAATTTGATGTGACTTGATATGAGCGCAAGGTTAGGAATCCCTTGAACCAGTTTAGGACATTGCCTCCGATGCCAAAATATTCAAGTATGTGTAATAGAATTCCGTGGTCAACCATATCAAAGGCACTTGACATGTCAAATTGTAGGAGGAGTATGTTGGTGCCTGTAGCAATCATTTGTTTGAATTTGGTCATAAGAGTGATTAGTACTGTTTCTGTGCTGTGATTTGACTGGAATCCTGATTGCGCATCATGCAGTATTGAGAACTTGTTGAGATAATTTGTGAGTTGTTTGGTTACCATCCCTTCAGTTATTTTGGTTATTAGTGGAATAGATGCTACTGGTCTGTAGTTATTTCGCTTGCGTTTTTCTTTGTGTCTTTGGATATTGGGGAAAGAAAATTTTTTCCTTTTTCCTTTGGGAAAAGTCCGTTTTGTAGCATGAAATTCACGTGGTTCATTAGGTCTATTATGAATTGTTGAGGAGCTGATTTCATGATGTTGTTTGGGCAGATATCTAGTTTGCAATGGGATTTGGCGAATCTTTTGAGCGTTTTAGAGATGAGGTCCTCTGACAGTAGTTCGAATTCGGTCCAGATCCTGTCTCCTGGGTATATTCCATCTTCTGGGTCTAGACAGTCTAGGAGTGTGGCGTATTCAGTAGGGCTGGTGGGTATTTTAAGTCGTATTTGTATAATTTGTTTCCTTGAAGTATTTCGCAAGGTCGTCGACCCCTGGTGTATCTTTGCTATTGTTTGTAACCGGTGCAGTGTCTAGCAATTTATTTACAAGGTAGAAGAGCTTGTGTGTGTCTTTATAGTTTGGTCCGATTATTGTTTTGTAGTGTAGTCTTTTAGTCTGTTTTATGGTATATTTGTATTTCCTCCGAAGTGATTTCCAGGCATTTAGTGTGTGTTCATCTTTCTTTTTGTTCCATGCGCGTTCTAGCTTTCTGACTTGTGTTTTTTCAGCTCTTCGGTGAACCATGGATTTGATTTTTTCCTACGTGATGTTCTGGTTTGGATTGGGGCAATTGTGTCCAATGTTGTTTTGCATATGTCATCCCATTCTTGGAGGAATTGGATGGTGTCTGTATTTGTTGACCATTCATTTTGGTAGACCTGTTGCCAGAATGTTGTGGGGTCTATGTTTCCTCTTGTGGTGTATATTGTTTGTTCATGTTTGTTGATTGCGTTTTTGTGTATTTTTCGCCAGTGGAGGGGGACATATGCTTTATGGTGGTCTGTCCACAGTGCGGGTGTCCATCTTGTGTCTGTAAGTTGGAGAGTTGAGTCTGAGTCGAATTTGTGTGTGATGATGTCTAATGTGTGTCCCTTAACGTGCGTTGGTTGAGTATTAGGTGCGTGTAAATCCCAGAGTTTTAAGAATTCTTTGCATTCTTGTGTGCCTGTTGAGGTGTCGTCTTCGAGGTGTAAGTTGATATCTCCTATTATGAGGATGTTTGAGGCAGAGACACATGTATTCGAGATGAAGTCCATGAGTTGTGTTTGGGAGTCTTTCCATTTTCCTGGCAGTCTGTAGAATAGGATTGCGCTGAGGTGTCCTTGTAGATTCAGATGAGTGATTTTTGTCCAGGCGATTTCGAGTTGTGGTGAGGTGGATTCGCCAGTGGTTGTGATGGTGAACTCGGATTTATAAATTATGGCTATTCCGCCACCTCTTTTTCCATTTCTTGTCCAGTGGGTGATTTTGTATTCTGGTGGGCATGTCTCTATGATGGCGGGGTCTGTAGGGCTGTGGAACCATGTTTCCGTGATGAATAAAAGGTCTAGATTATCTGTGGTGATCCAGTCTAGTATGTCTACTGAGTTGCTTACTGCTGATCTCGCGTTGATGTATCCTATTCGGATTGAGCGGTATGGTTCTGTAGGGAGGTTAGATGTGTTTATCTTTATTAGTTGTCTGTTTTCTCGGCGGTTGAATTTGTCGTTGTTCTTGTTTTTTTTTTCCTCTCTCTGTTGGTGGTATTCGTATGCGGGGGATTTTCCTTTAGGTTGGTTATTGTGTTTTTGGTCTGGTGAGTTGTTGTTAGGTTGTACATAGAGTTGGTGAGTTGTTGTTAGGTTGTACAGAGTTGGTGAGTTGTGGTTGGGTTGTCGTTGATGCTGGGGGTGGTCCATGCGTGGTAGATTATAGGAATGAGGTAGATTATTATCAGTAATTTGTTAGTGTTCATATTTATAATGCAATGCACTTAGAGACAGTTATAATCAGGAATTAAAAGCAATACATTTAGAAACAATTATAAGTAGACGCTAAAAGCAATGCAGTTGAGACATGTAGAAATATAACAATAACTAATAATGTGAGCTTTACTTTACACTCAGGCAGAGTAGCAAGCAGATCTAGCAATTAGGCAGACAGTTAGAGTCTTTTGTATTGTGATTAATGTCCTCAGGCAGATCAAGCTAGTTCTTGTTTTGCTGCAGCACTAATTAGTATAGCATGGGCGTGCAATGGGCATATAGTGATAATTAGATCAGGTAGAGCAGGGATGCTAGACGGCATATAGACAAGGTGATGCATGTGGGAAAAAAGAACCCGAATTATAGCTACGTCATGCAAGGTTCCACGTTAGGAGTTACGGACCAAGAAAGGGATCTGGGTGTCGTCGTCGATAACACACTGAAACCTTCTGCTCAGTGTGCTGCTGCGGCTAGGAAAGCGAATAGAATGTTGGGTATTATTAGGAAAGGTATGGAAAACAGGTGTGAGGATGTTATAATGCCGTTGTATCGCTCCATGGTGCGACCGCACCTTGAGTATTGTGTTCAATTCTGGTTGCCGCATCTCAAGAAAGATATAGTGGAATTGGAAAAGGTGCAGCGAAGGGCGACTAAAATGATAGCGGGGATGGGACGACTTCCCTATGAAGAAAGACTAAGGAGGCTAGGGCTATTCAGCTTGGAGAAGAGACGGCTGAGGGGAGACATGATAGAGGTATATAAAATAATGAGTGGAGTGGAACAGGTGGATGTGAAGCGTCTGTTCACGCTTTCCAAAAATACTAGGACTAGGGGGCATGCGATGAAACTACAGTGTAGTAAATTTAAAACAAATCGGAGAAAATTTTTCTTCACCCAACGTGTAATTAAACTCTGGATTTCATTGCCGGAAAATGTGGTGAAGGCGGTTAGCTTAGCAGAGTTTAAAAAGGGGTTGGACGGTTTCCTAAAGGACAAGTCCATAAAACGCTACTAAACGGACTTGGAAAAATCCCAAATCCCAGGAATAACATGTATAGAATGTTTGTACGTTTGGGAAGCTTGCCAGGTGCCCTTGGCCTGGATTGGCCGCTGTCGTGGACAAGATGCTGGGCTCGATGGACCCTTGGTCTTTTCCCAGTATGGCATTACTTATATACTTATATAGACAAATAGATTGCAAATGTGCTCTGGGTCGCTGAGGTAGTGCCCCACAAATAAAGCAGTGTCCTATAGTTAGAGGGCAGAGCAGTGATAAGTAATAACTAGGTCAAAGATTGGATAAATAAGAATATGGACTTCACCTATCACTGTGATCTTATATGGCATTCAAGCAGAGCAAGCATGCAAATAGGTAAATAGACATAGCAGACAAACTGCAGTGTGCTCTGGGTCGCTAAAGCAGTGCCCAAGCAGGGTCTCATCATCAGCAATCTTCAGCAGCAGCAGCAGTAATCTATCACTTATCAGCAGCAATCTATCACTGTGATCTGACATGGCATTCAGGTAGAGCAAGCATACCAAACAGGTAAATAGACAGAACAGACAAAGTGCAAGTGTGTTCTGGGTCGCTGGAGCAGTGCCCATGCAGGGTCTCATCAGCGGCAAACTTCGTCGGTAGCCTAGCAGCGATTGTTTCCTTCAGGTCCCCGCGTAGCCCTCATCCCAGAGCACCCAAAGCGAGGGAATAGAATGGTATGCATTGTGATTGCACACAAGCAGCAGGTCGCAAGCAGCTCGATAGCAACACAACTCCCCGGGCACTTCTCTCGAGTTCTCGTCTTTCCGTCTGTCTCGGGCCCGCGATCCCGTGCGTGGCCGACCATGCAGCACTCCCTCCTTGGGAGATCCTTGGGGAACTCCACATACAGGTAACCATGGGGGTGATATGTCAGCATTCGTTGTAACTTGGTATGATCTTGTGGTCAGGAATCCTTTGAGCCATTTGAAAACTGTGCCTCCTATTCTGAAGTATTCTAGTATATGTAATAGTATTTCATGACTAACCATGTCGAAGGCGCTGGACATGTCAAATTGTAGGAGGAGTATGTTATTACCAGTTGCAATTGCTTGTTTGAATGAGTTCATTGCGGACACTAGTACAGTTTCGGTGCTGTGATTTGACCGAAATCCTGATTGAGACTCATGTAGAATTGTTTATTTAGGTATTCAGTGAATTGTTTTGTCACTATGCCCTCCCTGAGTTTGGTTATGAGCAGAATCGAAGCTACTGGGCGATAATTGGTTAGGTCCATTGTGCTCCTCTTAGCATCTTTTGGCAGCGAAGTAAGATGTTCCCTTTATCCGTGGGAAAGAGACCATACTGAAGCCCTTGTTTACATGATTCGTGAGTTCTTTTTTGAATTGTTTGGGGGCTGATCTTATTAGGCTTGTGGGGCAAATGTCTAATTTGCATTGTGACTTGGCGTATTTTCCGAGCCATTGTGAGATTTCATCTGACGATAATGTACTAACGTTGGTCCATGAACGATCTGCTGGGCATTCCCCGGGTTTTGGGTCTAGGCATTCAAGGATGTTTGTGTACTCATTACTGATAGTAGGTATCTTGAGACGTAGCTTTATAATTTTTTCATTGAAGCAGTTTGCGAGAGTGGTTGCAGATGGGGTGTCTGTATTATTAGAGGTGACCGGTGTAGTATTTAGGAGTTTGTTTACGAGTGAGAAGAGTTTGTGTGTGTCCTTGAATTGGTGCTATGTTGTCAAGTACTGTTTTGCATCTCTTGTCCCAATCTTGGAGAAATTGGGGCGAGTCTGTAGATGTTGTCCATTCGTCGGTATAGAATTGCTGCCAGAATGTTGGTGGGTCTATTTTGCCTCTCGTAGTATAGGTTTTTTTCTCTTGCTTTTGTTGTGTCTTTTTTGTTCTCCAGCGGAGGGAAAGGTTTGCTTTGTAGTGATCGGACCATGGTGTGGCTGTCCATTTTGTGTCTATAAGTGTGAGAGTAGGTACTGATGAGAATTTGTGGGTGATATCTAGTGTGTGTCCTTTGTTATGGGTAGGTTGCATATTTGGCCAGTGGAGCTGCCATAGTTGGAGGAAGTCCTTACATTCACGTACATTGCTTGAGTTAGTATCTTCAAGGTGAAGGTTGATGTCTCCTGCTATAAGAAAGTCCTGGGTGGAAACGCAGGTATTCAATATGAAATCCATAAAGTGTGTTTGTGAATCTTGCCAATTGCCCGGGGGTCTGTAGAATAGGATTAGATTCAGGTGATCACATAGGTTGGGGTGGTTGATTTTAACTGAGGCTATTTCGAGTTGGGGAAGAATAGATTCTGCTGTTGTTGTGACTGTGAATTGAGATTTATAGATTATTGCTTTGCCTCCTCCTCTTTTTCCTTCTCTTGTCCAGTGGGTAATTTTCTATCCTGGAGGACAGAGCTCTAAGATTATTGGATCTTTGGAGTCATGTTTCGATTGTCCTCAACCCTTGTGTTCATTAATTACTTTTTGGGTTGGTGATTGGGCTTTTCAGAGGCTTTCTCCCCTTTTTTTCAAAAAATTCAAAAAAATAAAAATTTAAACTATGCACTTCACAGAACTTTACTCTGATGAAAGTATGTATTGTCATTATATGAGAGATATTGTGGTGTTACATAGGCGCCGACTCCGTGGGTGCTCGAGCACCCCCAATATTTTGACCAGCTGGAAGTTCCCTTACCAGCCAGCCCGACCTGCCCGGTGGCCGCCCTCTTCTCCCTCAAGTTAACAGTCCTCCGCCCTCGCCTTCCTGTGTGCCACCCAGAATTTAAAACTCATCCTACCTCGGGGTCCCAGCAGCAGCAGTGAAAGGCGAGCAGGCTCGGCGCTTCAGCCTTCTCTCTCGTCTCAGCTCTGTTCCCGCCCTCATTTCCTGTTTCCGCAAACACGGGACCAGAGCAGAGACGAGAGAGAAGGGAAGGCTGCAGTGCCGAGCCTGCTCGACTTTCACTGCTGCGGCCGGAACCCCGAGGCAAGATGAGTTTTAAATTCTGGGCGGCAAGCAGGAAGGCGAGGGCGGAGGACTGTTAACTTGAGGGAGAAGAGGTCGGGCTGGCACTCAGAGGAGAGGGGGGGGGGCCTGGAACTCGAAGGAGAGGGAGGGGGCCTAGAACTCTGAGGGAGGAAAGAGGGGGGCCTGGAATGGAGGGAGGGAGGGCTGGAACTCGGAGGGAGGGAGGAGGGCCTGGAACTCAGAGGGAGAGGGCCTGGAACTCGGAGAAGAGGGAGAAAGGAGGGGGGCCTGGAACGGAGGGAAGGAGGGCTGGAACTTGAAGGGAGGGAGGAGGGTCTGGAAATCGGAGGACGGGAGGGGGGCTGAAAAGGGGCTGGTGGTGTTTGGGGCGAGTTACTGGACATGCAGGAGAGGGGAGGGAGGAGAAATCGTTGGACATGGAAGAGAGCACAGGGGAGAGAGGAGAATTGCTGGATATCAATGGAGGAGGGGGAATGCACCACCTATTAAAAAAAAAAAAATTTTCCAGCACCCCCAATCATTCTCAAAAGTTGGCTCCTATGTGGTGTTATATAGATGAAATTTAATGTACATAAATTCAAAATGATGCACATCGCAAAGAAAAATCCGAATCACAGTTACTTGATGCTGGGCTCCACCTTAGGAGTCAACACTCAAGAAAAATAATACGCTGAAATCTTCTGCCTAGTGAGCGTAGCCAAAAAAAAAAAAAAGAGGATGCTAGGAATTATTAAGAAAGGGATGCAAAATAAGACCAAGAATATTATAATGTCTGTGTATCGCTCCATAGTATTGCTACATCACCTTACGTACTGTGTTCAATTCTTGTCACTGTATCTCAAAAAAGATAAAGTGGAATTAGAAAAGGTTCAAACAAGAGCGACCAAAATGATAAAGGAGATGGAACTCCTTTCATATGAGGAAAGGCTAAAGAGATTACGGCTGTTCAGCTTGGAAAAGAGATTGATAAGGGGGGATACGATTAAGGTCCTTAAAATTCTGAATGGTGTAGAACGGGTAAAAGTGAATAGATTTTTCACTCTTTCAAAAAGTACTAAGACTAGAGGACACTCAATGAAGTTACATGGAAATACTTTAAAAACCCTCAGGCACTGCCCAGTTTCCCTCATGGTCAATCCACCCCTGCTGCTATGCTGTGAGAACATCGTATGGTATATGCACTTTTTTACAATTATGTGTTTATTTTTTACAGTTAATATATATGTTTTTACTATATAATTTATATTTTCTGTACTAATACTTTTAACGCTTTAGTTGTATGTATAGACCACAGATGCAGCCAATTTGCTGAAACACAGACGGTGTCGGGTCCTTCAATAAACTCTGCTTCCTTCAGCATCTCAGGTCCACCCCATGGTTCACTAGACTTCTTCTATGGTGTTGTTCGGTTTCTGTTGCTGATTCCCTCTTGCTTGCATTGCATATAAGTGGGTCATCTCGCCATCACACCAGCTTCCTGTAGTGAGGCTCACCCACTGCCAGTCACTCCTTAATGTGCCTGAGAAGAGATTTTAAGAATAATGGGAAATCCTTACCCAGAGACATCAGGATCTCATAATTCTCCTTCATCACCTCCCTGTGAAGCTCCTTCTGTCCTTCATCTAAATACTCCCACTCCTCCTGGGAGAAAGAGACAGCGATGTCCTCAAACGTCACCCGCATCTGAAACACAAACCAAAAACACAGTCAGGGACACGGGGAGGTGCTCAGAATGCATTAGATTTTCAGCTCCTGATGTGTCACCTCCCTCATGCCTTTGCTTTGGGGTTGCAACTGCTTTTTCTATGCTTTGTGTAGAATTCTCCCTGCATAAACACTCGGCTCACATTCTCAGTTTCCAACTAGTATGAACCCCTCCCCTAAGAAGGATAAGCCCCCCGGCTTTACTTCTCTTTTCCCTCATTCCAGCATCCCCACCTCCTCTGCCAGGTCTTTCGCCATTCCACCCAGTGCGCACACATCCCATGATTGTCTGTCAATCTGCCCCTCCCCCCCCCCCCCCACACACACAGTAAAGATCCCTAGAACTCTCTCTCATATCTACCCCATTGCATACCTGGCACTGCATCCCTTACGGCCCACCTCCTGCCAGTTTCCTACCTGCTGAGCGCAAACCCCAAGAACCATTCTCCTGCCCTTCTCCACACCACCAGCTCCAGAGGGGAAGGGGAGAGGGAGAGAGGAAGGAGAATTTAAAGAGATGTCAGAAAGCAGAAAGTGAGAGTCTGGTAAAGCAGGAGAAGCAGCTGCTGTGTGAGGGGAGGAGAATGAGGAAGAAGAGCCTGAGGGGCTACAGCAGGGAATGGATTGAGCAGTGCCAGGCTCATTTCTTCTTGTGTGCGTGTGTGGCATTGCCTGGCACTGCATCCCCTGCTGCCCAGCTCCTGCCAGTGAGGGGAGGAGAATCAGGAAGAAGAGCCTGAGGGCTACAGCAGGGAATGGATTGAGCAGTGCCAGGCTCATTTCTTCTTGTGTGCGTGTGTGGCATTGCCTGGCACTGCATCCCCTGCTGCCCACCTCCTGCCAGTGAGGGGAGGAGAATGAGGAAGAAGAGTCTGAGGGGCTACAGGAGGGAATGGATTGAGCAGTGCCAGGCTCATTTCTTCTTGTGTGTGTGTGGCATTGCCTGGCACTGCATCCCCTGCTGCCCAGCTCCTGCCAGTGAGGGGAGGAGAATCAGGAAGAAGAGCCTGAGGGCTACAGCAGGGAATGGATTGAGCAGTGCCAGGCTCATTTCTTCTTGTGTGTGTGGCATTGCCTGGCACTGCATCCCCTGCTGTCCACCTCCTGCCAGTGAGGGGAGGAGAATGAGGAAGAAGAGTCTTCTGTATGTGTGGCATTGCCTGGCACTGCATCCCCTGCTGCCCACCTCCTGCCAGTCTCCTACCTGCTCAGCACAAACCCCAAGAGCCATCCTCCTGCCCTTCATCCCTGGGGGCAGATCTTGGCTTTGTTGGGTCAGTGCTGGGAAATGGGAATCAGGGTCTCCTCGTGGACAGAGAAACAAAAGGAAAGGAAAGAGAGAACCCCTGGCCTGGGCCATTAAGACCACCCTAGGTGGAACGTGACAAATCACAGTGTCAGAGGGGCGGGATCTTCTCTTCCATTCCCCTGCCTCACGAGTCTTGTGACCAATCAATGGAAGGGGCGTGGTCTCCCTCTCATGCTGTGTTCTCAATCTAACCTCCTTGTTCTCAATCTACCCTCCTTGTGAGTGACATCATAGAGTCATTGTTCCTGGGCTGCACGTGCAGAGAGTGAGAGCAGAGAGAGGCAGCACCAACTCCCTCTTTATCTTGAGACACATCAGCTGCTGCCACCTGTGGCCGGATGTTTCACTCACATGTGCAGAGAAAACAGCTTCCAGGGCTGCACCAAGAGGACAGTCAGTAACAGAAATGAGTGTGTGTTTGCAAGTCTGACATTGCATGTGTCTGTGAGTGTGAGTGTGCATATTGTAGTGTTTTTGCAAAGAATGACCCCCATCCTAAAGCCTGAAATTCCCTCCTGTCTTTTGCCTCCCCAGGTCCATCACTCACTCCAGCTGCAGTTCTCTCTCCCTCTAACTCCTTGCAAGACCCCTAGTTCTGTCATCGCAAATTCATCTCTCCTATGCAGCACCACCAAACCCCTCATTCTCCCTCCCCTCAGGAACACAATGACGTCAAAAAGTTGAAACCAATTAGGTTAGACTTCCTTTCCCTCTCCTCAACACAGTCATCATCCCAGTTCACCCAAAACAAAGCAGCCAAATCTATGAGCAGCTCTATCCAAGTTGTCATTCTTTATTGTTATAGGGAAGTTGTCCCATCCCTTTCATCATTTTCGTCACCCTTCTCTGTATAGAAAATCTAATATAATAATTTGCTCCTCCAACGTTCCAATGAGGTTACCTACGTCCGTAACCATCTCTTGACGTCACGAACGCAGTGAGAGACATTGGAACGTTGCAGGAGCAGCTTCAGCCCTTCCTCCACACGCACCGACATTTCCACCCAGGGCCGCCAAGAGACTGGGCCGGGCCCGGGGCAAGGCCGCACCTGGGGGCCCGCCCCTAGTGCCACGCCCCCGAGGTCACTGCCGCCGCTCACCCCTCCACCTCCCCCCCCAGGTCACCACCACTCCCCCCCTCCACCCCCCCAGGTCGCCGCCACCGCCGCTCCCTCCCTCCAGGCCCGCCCACCCAACAGACCTGCCAAGTCTCCCGCGAAACACGCGGCACCAGCTCCCATTTCCAGCCACTGCTGCTTCTCCTGTTGAGCAGCAGCGGCCGCTACAAAAACAGCTGTTTTTAAAAAGCAAGCACGGCACCGGAGGCAGCCATCAGGCATTGGCTGTCGGCTTTGCAGCCGCTCCTCTCACCTCTTACGTCACTGCGCTCCTCCGGGGTTCTGCTCCAGGGGCAGTGACGTGAGAGGCGAGAGAAGCGGCTGCAGAGCTGACAGCCAATGCCTGATGGCTGCCTGTGGTGCCGTGCTTGCTTTTTAAAAACAGCTGTTTTTGTTTTTGTAGCGGCCGCTGCTGCTCAACAGGAGAAGCAGCAGTGGCTGGAAATGGGAGCTGGCGCCGCATGTTTTGCGGGAGACTTGGCAGGTCTGTTGGGTGGGCGGGCCTGGAGGGAAAGTGGCTGGGCGGACAGAGAAGGAGAGAGCCAGCGACCTCGGGGGGGGTGGGGTGGAGGGGGGAGCAGTGGCTGTAGCGAACTCTGGGGGGAGGGGTGAGCGGCGGCGGCGACCTCGTGGGGGCGGGGCCTGGATGGAAAGAAGGGGATAGAGAGAGAGACAAGTCTGGATGGAAGAATCGGGAGAGGGGGGTAGACGGATGGAAGGATGGGGAGAGAAAGAGGGAAAACGGAAGGATGGGGGAGAGAAAGACACGATGGAAGGATGGGGAGAGAAAGGGAGAGATGGATGAATGGATGCAGAGAGAAAGGGGAGAGACCTGGAAGGATGGGGAAAGAGAAGGGATACTGAACAGAAAAGGGTAGAGAGATAGAGAGACATTAGATGGAAGAATCAGGAGAGAGAGTAGATGGGTGGAAGGATGGGGAGAGAAAGAGGGAAGACGCTGGATGGAAGGGTAGGGAGAAAGAGGACACACTGGATGGAAGGATGCAGAAAGAAAGAGGGGAGACATTGGAAGGATGGGGAGAGAAAGAGGGGAGACAATGGAACGATGCCCCCCCTCTCGGCAGCTCCACCCTCTCCCAGTTCAGCAGTACCCCCCAGGGGAGGAGGGGTTCCTGAGAGCAGAGGGGGTGAGGGGGTCCTGAGACCAGAGAAGGGGGGAGGGGTGAGGGGGTCCTGAGACCAGATAGAGGGAGGGGGTCCTGAGAGGAGGGGGTGGAGGGGGCCTGAGACCAGGGAGGGGGTTCCAGAGACCTGAGAGGGAGGGGGGAGGGTGTATCTCTGTCACATACACTCTCTCTCTCACACACTCTCTCTCTCTCTCTCACAGTCAGTGTCTTTCTCTTGAGGCAGCCATGGGCATAATATATATAAGAAATCATATTAAGGGTTAATTCTGTTTAAAGGTGCTCAAATACTATTTTAAATTCTCAGTCCTGCAAATGAAGGGATGCAAGCTGGAGTTAATTACTCAATGTCTAGCTTGGCTGAGCTGGGTTAGAAAGGTCAGAGACAGGAATTTCTTTCACCCTTGTGAATGATGAAAGCTAGCTCAACATCTGTATATTATTAGGCATACTGAATAGTTTTGTAAGCAGGCATGAGCCAGACATATGACATATTGTAGTTTAAGATTAGGCAGAAATACTGTTTAGAGAGAGGCAATAGATTAGAATTTAGAAGTTCTTGATATTTAGAATATGTTTTATTCTGTAATTTCTATGTAGAATATTTGTTCAATTCTTTGTCTGACTTTCTAAGCAAAGACTGCAGTGAAGAGGCCAACATGTGTTTTGAGTTTTCTGTGGTCCTAGCAAGTTCTGTGTATGGAGCTGATAGGTGAAAAAGGTCAGGACTAGTCAGCCCTCTTCTCCTTGATTAATTATAGGTAGATGTAGAAATGGTCCTGAAAGAAATAACAGACCATAGCCGTATGCTATTAAGTAAGACTAGCCTTTGACCCCTTTAATGAATGCCAGAGTTCAGCTAGCAGGTAGTATGAAGCTGACTAGGAATATGAGAATAACCAATGTCAGATTGGGTCTCTTAGTCTCTAAGGGAATCCAGTTTAAGCTATAGATGAGAAATCAATCATAATGAGAAATGTAAGAGTTCTGGAGACCAAATGTCTGGTGTAAGGGGCCCCAGGTCACAGGTCAGTTTAGGATGTCTGGAACCTATGTAACTGATATTTGTATAAAGCTGATTGGTTGAGGCAAGGTAATCAATCTATTCCTTAACCAATTGGAGAGTAAGGGGGCTAGGCTAGGCTAGATAGAACTGTATTTAAGTAGGAGCAGAAGCAGTTTACGTCAGAAGAAAGGAAGAAAGCTGGAAGACAACAGGAGAGACAGCAGAAGAGAAGCAGCTGAGACAGAAGCCACATGACACAAAAAGAGCTAAGAGAAGAGAAGAGAGCTAGAACTGATGTCCTGCTTTGTTTGCTGGCAAATAAAGAAGATTACTCTCTCATACTGGTGTGTGCTGTCTGACTCCTGAAGCATCACAAATTCATGTATTAATTCCTGCAACAATTCTTGGTGGCAGCGGTGGGATGAATCCTGCATTAATCCCAGCACCCAACTGACTGGAGAATATTCGCCGGGTATGTATTTTGTATTCTGTATTGTAGTCCTAGCTAGGAAATTGTAAACCAGCCCCTCAAAAATTGAGGGAAGGAGAGCCTGATCAACTCTCAGCGAAGGCCCTAGTACCTTCTAGTCGTGGGGACTAGAAGCGAAAACGCTTGAGCTTATCTGTATCTGAGAAATTTGAAATTGTTGGGTGGGATTTTCTGTATGGAATGTGTGATGCGTGAATGATTAACTGAGTGCGGACTTCTTATAGCTGCGTTTTCAATTAACGCGAGTTCAATTGGCCAGCAACGGAAGGAAGTGATTGCTGTCTGTCTACCTAGTGTCTCGAGAGTGCAGACCCCTTACTGCATTCTCAAAAATTCCCTCCCTTTTTGTGTGTTGTAACTGTAAGCATTATGGGTGGGACATCATCTAGACAAATTGCTACCCCCCTAGATTGTATGCTTAAGAATTTCAAAAAAGGCTTCTTAATTAATGACTATGGACAGACTTTAAGCTCAAGTACTCTAAGAACCTTGTGTGAAGTTGAGTGGCCATCTATGGGAGTGGGGTGGCCCCCTAGTGGCAGCTTAGATATTGAAGTAATCCGGAAGGTCTACAGCATAGTTGTAGGAGAACCAGAATATTCTGAACAACTCCCTTATATAGATTCCTGGGACAGCCTTGTGACTGACCCTCTCTCTTGGTTGAAAACTTATATGGGATCCCCAGTAAAATTCATGTTAGGTCGTGCTCAAAGAAAGATTAGAAAATCTAAACTAGAAGAGGGAAAGAGCCCCAGGAAGCCTACCACTCAATCGGTGGCTTCCGCCCCTACCCTGCCTGAGAAACCCATACTCTCTGATGACCCCTCAGATCTTGAGCCACCACCTTATGGCCCATTGTTGGGGTTCCGTGCTACCCCCAGAGATCCACGCCGTCCAGCCCAAGCTTCTCCAGCACAGGCTTCTCCGGATAGTTCCTCCCCCACTGTGCGAACCCCACCACATCCTAGGTTGGACTTTTCAGCCAGTCTCTACCCTCCTCTGCCACATCCTTCCCTGTTAACCTCCGAAGACCCGCTTTGGGCTCCACTCCCTGACTCCTCAACTCCCGACAGCCCAGCCTTTCCCTCTAGTACCCCTACCCACTCATCAGGGGCCCGGCATCCCTTTCAATGGACCGAATCACCTGTGACCACCTCTCAGTCTATGAGTACCCCTCCCCATCCCTCAGGGGTTCAACATACCTCCACTGAATGGGTTAGACCCGCTGCAATCACTTTTGAGCATGATAGGAGGGTAGCTCCTAGCTCTACCTCAGATTCCATTCCCACCTCCTCGAGAGTTCTGCCACTCCGACAGGTAACCACCACTCGACCGGATCCTAATAATCAGGGTCAGGTTATACAGGCACAGGCCTACCAGTATGTACCCTTCACAACCACCGATCTCCTGAATTGGAAGACGCATTATCCCTCTTATACTGAAAAGCCTCAGGCAGTGGTGGACCTAGTGACTAGCATTATGGCCACCCATAACCCAACCTGGACTGATTGTCAACAACTTCTCCTGACCACAACTGAGGAGAGGCGGAAGATTTTGCAAAATGCTGAGGCCATAACGCGAGCACGTGCCCCCGAGGGGACACAGAACCTAGAGGAATGGGTTAGAGCTCGGTTTCCTCGCGCAGCTCCAGATTGGGATCCAAATGATGGGCAGCACTATGAACTGTTGTCTGGCTATTGCCGGGACTTGCTGGAAGGTATGAGGAAAGGCATAAAGAGGCCCATTAATCTGGCAAAGGTCTCTGAAATTCTCCAAGGGGCAACTGAATCCCCTGGGGCCTTTCTAGAGCGACTAATTGAAGCCTACAGAACATACACCCCATTTGACCCTGAAGCCCAAGAAAACCAGAGAATGGTGAATAGTGCATTGGTGGCCCAGAGTATGCCAGATATCCGGAAGAAGTTGCAGCGTCAGGAGGGATTCGCAGGGATGAATACCACCCAGCTAATTGAGATCGCAACCAAGGTTTTCATTAATAGAGATCAGGAGGTGCGCCGAGAGGCTGACCGGAAGATGCAGAAGAAGGCCGACCTTTTAGCGGCAGCCATTACTAATTCCACCCTTAATCGAGGTCGACCTCTAGCTAATGGGAAGCCAAAGTGGGACCCCGGACCACCAGCCAGGCCCCGAGATTCCTTCAATCAATCCCGGCCAAGGGGGGAGAATCCCAGACCAAGATTGGAGAGGGATCAGTGTGCCTACTGTAAGGAGAGAGGGCACTGGAAAGATGAATGCCCCCAGAGGCGCCAGGGACTGAGAAGGGGACCAGGAGATCGAGGAAGCCGAGGCCGAGTTCGAGAGGGAAGATATGAGCCTCCTGAATCTGACATCATCGGGATAGCCGAGATGGCAGAATGGGACGAATAGGACAGACCGGGTTCCTACAAACTGGGCTCCCAGGAACCTATGGTCAAGCTAACTATAGGGAGCCGCTCAATTCCATTCATGATTGATACAGGAGCTGAACATTCTGTTGTGACGGAGCGATTAGCGCCTGTGTCTGGAAAAACTGTCCGAGTGGTGGGAGCCACGGGGGTGCAGAACCGGAGGCCCTTCCTGACGACCCGTAGATGCCAATTAGGCTCACACATAGTCACTCATGAATTCCTGTATATGCCAGACTGTCCAATCCCTTTGTTAGGTCGAGACCTGCTGTCCAAGCTTAGGGCCCAAATTTCCTTTGACTCTGATGGCCAGACTTCAGTCTCCTTTCGGCCCCCGACATCCAGCCCTAAGGGTATATTGAGTTTCTGCTGCCCTCTTGAAGAAGAATGGCGGCTGCATCAGTCGCAGGGCCAAGTTGACCTATCCCTGGCAGACAGCTTTCAGGTCAGTGGGGTATGGGCAGAAGATAATCCCCCAGGGTTGGCCCGAAATATTCCTCCTGTACATGTAGACTTACTTCCAAGTGCTCGGCCAATCCATCTTCGTCAATACCCAATTCCCCGAAAGGCTCTGGAAGGGATTCAAGCACATTTGAATCGTCTGTTATCCCATGGAATTATTCGTCCTTGCCAGTCTCCATGGAATACGCCACTATTGCCAGTTCAGAAGCCAGGGACTGAGGACTACCGGCCAGTCCAAGACTTACGAGTGGTCAACAAATCCACTATCTCATTACACCCTGTAGTGCCTAATCCATATGTCCTGCTAGGATTGATACCTTCTGGAGCTACCCATTTCACGACACTAGATCTAAAAGATGCCTTCTTTTGTATTCGGGTGGCCCCCGCCAGTCAACTGCTTTTTGCCTTTCAATGGGAAAACCCAGTAACAGGAAGGAAGCTTCAGTATACATGAACCCGCCTGCCACAGGGGTTCAAGAATTCCCCCACCATTTTTGGGACAGCCCTAGGACAAGACCTTAAGACTTTTAAATCTGAGCCTTCCAGGCGAGTTTTACTCCAGTATGTAGATGACCTCCTGATTGCAGCAGTGACCCAGGAAGAGTGTTTTGAGGCTACTAGAGAATTGCTGGAGCTACTCTTGGATGCAGGCTATAAGGTCTCACGCTCAAAGGCCCAACTCTGTCAGTCAGAAGTGAAGTATCTGGGCTTTTGCATTTCCCAGGGAAGTCGGAGACTGGATGTTAGTAGGAAGCAAGCAGTTGCTGCAATTCCCCAACCCAAGTCCAGAAGAGAAGTTAGGGAATTTCTGGGAGCAGCCGGATTTTGCAGAATTTGGATTCCAAATTTTGCATTGATGGCGAAACCCCTTTACCAAGCCACAAAGGGGGGTGAAAAGGAACCATTTGAATGGGGACCTACTGCTCAACAATCCTTCATTGCCATAAAGAAAGCCCTACTCCAAGCCCCTGCGTTAGGCCTTCCTGATGTGGAGAAACCTTTCTCACTGTATGTCCATGAGCGACAGGGGGTTGCTCTGGGTGTGCTGACCCAGATGATGGGATCCTGGCAGAGGCCTGTTGCATACCTGTCTAAACAGCTGGATGGAGTGGCTAAAGGATGGCCAGCCTGCATGACGGCCATTGCAGCAACAGCCTTACTGGTCCAGGAAGCTGATAAGTTGACCTTGGGGCAAGAACTGGTTGTTAAAGTCCCCCATGCAGTTCTCACCCTCATGGAGTATAAGGGCAACCACTGGTTTACAAATAACCGCATGGTTAAGTACCAAGCTAGCTTGTGTGAGAATCCACGGATACACCTGGAAACAGTGGCTACATTCAATCCCGCCACTCTTTTGCCAGCATCTGAGGGACCACCGGATCATGACTGTATCCAAACCATGGATGAAGTGTACTCCAGTCGACCAGATCTTAAAGATGTTCCGTGGAGGGACCCAGATGTAATTTATTTCACAGATGGAAGCAGTTACGTGGAGAACTCCAAGCGATTGGCAGGCTATGCTGTGGTGACAGAGGACAAGGTGATAGAAGCAAGAGCCCTGCCCCAAGGAACTTCAGCCCAGAAAGCAGAACTTGTGGCCCTCATACGAGCTCTGGAGCTAGCAGCAGGACTGGTAACCAATATTTATACTGATTCTAAGTATGCCTTCACAACCCTACATGCTCATGGAGCTTTGTATAAGGAAAAGGGACTCATAAATGCTGCAGGCCAACCTGTTAAGTATGGACCTGAAATACTTCAGCTGCTAGAGGCTGTTTGGGCCCCTAAGAAGGTAGCTGTTATTCATTGCAGGGGACACCAAAGAATAGATACTCCAGTGGCCCGAGGGAACCGCCATGCTGATCGGGTGGCCAAGGAAGCTGCTCGAGGACCCCCAGCAAGTACTGTGACTCCCCTGTTCCAAATTCGACTGCAAGAATGGACGCCTATGTATACCCAAACGGAAGAGAAATGGGCTCAAGAGGAAGGTGCAGTAAGGAGACTTGATGGCTGGTTACATCTCCCTGATACCAGAGTTCTGGTGCCACGCCACCTAGCTTGGCCTGTAGTGTCTCAAGCTCATGACCTATCACATTTAGGGAAAACAGCACTAGCCCGCCTACTCAGTCGAGTAGTGGTGCTGGAAGGATTGGATAGTCTGGTTGCCACTGCCTCTGCCCGATGTACTCTCTGTGCCCAGAATAATGCTCGTCAGGGACCCCGTATTCCACCAGGAGTTCAGTCTAGAGGACTAACACCCTTTGAGTCCCTAGTTATAGACTTCACAGAAATGCCCAGGAGCGGTAGGCTCCGATACCTCTTGGTCATGGTCTGTACCTTTTCTGGGTGGGTGGAAGCATATCCTACAGTTACTGAGAAAGCCACAGAAGTAGCTCGAGCTCTCCTTAGGGATGTCATCCCCAGGTATGGATTGCCCCTTGCTATAGGTTCAGATAATGGTCCCGCCTTTGTTGAAGCCACACTTCAGGCCCTGTCCCGCGCTTTGCGCATTACCTGGAAATTGCATTGTGCCTATCGTCCCCAGAGTTCAGGGCAGGTTGAGCGAGCAAACAGAACCTTGAAAAATAGCCTAGCAAAGATTTGTCAGGAAACCCAACTGAAATGGCCACAGGCACTGCCACTAGCCCTCTTCTGCCTCCGATGCACCCCAACTAAAGGAACAGCCCTTTCTCCCTTTGAAATTGTGTATGGGAAGCCCCCAGCCATTTTGCAGGGAATTAAGGGAGACATAGGGATTTTAGGGTCTGCCCAGGTGCAGGAGCAGGTAGCCCTCCTGGGTAGGATAATTTCTGAGCTTCAGTCTTATGTGAGAGAAATAAACCCTGTCCCCTTCCAGGCTCAGGTACATTCCTTCCTGCCAGGGGATAGAGTTTGGGTGAAAGACTGGAGGCTCCAGCCTCTGGGGCCCCGATGGAAAGGACCTTTTACTGTTTTGCTTTCTACCCCTGCAGCTGTGAAGGTCGCAGGGATAACTCCATGGGTCCATTGGTCTCGAATTAAGTCTGCTGACCAGACTGAGCCCAGCACGGATCAGACGGAGCCTAGACAGTGGAGAGCAGAAAGTGATCCAGCGGAGCCATTGAAGTTGCGCCTGACCCGAACCAAAGAATCTACTAGCTGAAAAGAAGGGTCAACTGCATACTGCAGGAGCGGCTGAACTTCGGCTTCATACTGAGACTCTTTCTTGCCCTGATTCTGGCTTTCTTGGAATTTGAGAGCTTGATCCTTGTCAGTTGAGGGTCTATCCCAACTGGTATAAGAACTCAAAGACTGAGAACATTATATTAGAGTAATCTGTGATTAGCACAGACTGTTGAAATATTATTGCTTAATTAGTTTGCTGTATTTGTTTTAGATTAGGAAGAAAGAAAATGTTAGTAGTTTGGATGCTTTTGTTGTTTTCTACTCCTTGCCTCCTTGTTCCTAATACCCCAACTCGCTCCAACCTTTGGTTACACTCAGTCCAGGAACTAATTAGCCAGGCAAAGATTACTTCCCCTTGTATTGTGTGTTCCCGATTTTCTCCTTATACTACAGATGTCCCAGCTGTTCCTGTCCCTGTGCAGCTCCCAGCTCTTATACCTCCCTACTTTTCGAGTTCAGGCCCTTGGAGCCAGGATTATACTTGGTGGTCCTTTTATAATGCTACTTCCCCCTCTGAATCTTCTCTAAGGCCAGTTTTTACGTCTCCCTATCCAGCTTCTGGAGTGTTTTGTTTAACAAGAGACATCTCAACTGTTCTTCCCATTCCCTGTAACTATACTAATGTTCTCCCAGAAAAAGGAGAATCTGTGTGGGTAGTTTCTCCAGGTACTCCTATGTGCCCTACTACCATACCTGTAGATTATGACCAAGGTGATTATCTGGCTCCTAAGCGTACCACTGAGAGGACTATAGCGTCCAAGCTTATTTTCTACTTTCATAAGTCCCCGGGGTATGAAGAGTTAATAACAAATGAGCAGCCTGTCACAATTGGGGATTGGCACCTATGGTGTGCAAAGTCTCCATTTCGTCTTCGTTCCCCCTGGGATAGGGGCTCGCATTATGGGCACCCTAAGTACCTTGTCCAGCCTGAGCCAACATTTATTGGGAACTTTCCTCACCCTCTCCTTGGTCATTACTGGCTCTGTGATAATGTCCTCCACATGATTCTTCCCCCTACATATGATTTTTGTGTATTGGTAACCTTGAATTATTTTCCTAAAGTTATTCTTCTTCTCAAACCACCATCCCCGCACCGCTCTAAGCGAGAGGCCTTGTCCTTACCCTCCTCCGTTGCCACAGAGGATGAGGCGATTGAATTAGCCCTCCAGTATATTAATTCTACTTATCCTCTGACTAAAAAGAGACTTGTAGCCCTTTCTGCCACGGCCTGGATTCCAATTGGAGGCCCGGTAGCGGGTATTACTGAACTAGGTATGGCTACCCGGAGACTTCAATCCCTACTCCATGTTCTAGTTCATGAGCTGAACGTGGTAGTCAATGCATTGCAGGATCAAATTAATGAATTAAGTATAGTTTCTCGGTATAACCGTATGGGTCTTGACTATCTCTTTGCAGCCCAGGGTGGTCTCTGCACAGTGCTAAATTCTTCAGAGTGCTGTACTATTGTCATAAATAGGACGCATGTAGTTAGGCATGCCATGGATAAAGTCCTACAGTTGGCTAGCCTTAATGTGGAGGATTACCGAGGAGGATTAGACCTTACCTCCTGGTGGTGGTCATTGACCTCCTGGATACGTCCCTTGTTCATTTCCCTAATAGTCTTAGTTTTAGCAGGGTTTTTGTTTTGTTTCCTGGCCTCATGTGCTTCGGCAGTATGCCGTCGGACCTTAACAAGTAAGGTAATGGTGATTCACAAGTCTATTCCTAGTTAGGATCACTATAATCTCCAGAGTTTGAGTTGTGAGACTTATCTCTGCATAAGCTGATTTTAGTCTCAAAGGGGGGAATGAGGCAGCCATGGGCATAATATATATAAGAAATCATATTAAGGGTTAATTCTGTTTAAAGGTGCTCAAATACTATTTTAAATTCTCAGTCCTGCAAATGAAGGGATGCAAGCTGGAGTTAATTACTCAATGTCTAGCTTGGCTGAGCTGGGTTAGAAAGGTCAGAGACAGGAATTTCTTTCACCTTTGTGAATGATGAAAGCTAGCTCAACATCTGTATATTATTAGGCATACTGAATAGTTTTGTAAGCAGGCATGAGCCAGACATATGACATATTGTAGTTTAAGATTAGGCAGAACAATAGTGAAGCCCAAATGTGAAGCTGAGAAGGTTCTGACTTGATCTGCAGAGGAGTGAAGGAGCTGTGAATGTTCAGAGTTTAGTAAATATGGAAATTTCTGTAATAATTTAAAGGTTACTTACCATGATAGCAGCAGCTGAGAGCCACCACCAGGAAAGCAACTGCGATCTTCATGGCTACAATGCGCAAAGGAGTGTAGGTAGAGAACTCTGTACTCAGAGTCACATATATAGTGTGAATATCCCTCCCTCTCTGGCCAGGATTTCAGCTGACAGCTCACCTTGTACTCTCATCTATGAGATCTTGGGAACTGTCCAGGTACCAAACCTTGTGCAGATTTCAGTATCATACACCTGATTATGCCTTTCTGTGAGAAAAGGACACAGTGATGCTTGTTTGCGATTAAGTGAAGGAAGGATATGCGTGTAAGTTACATCATCTATTTGCCCTGATGTATACATGAGATAGATGAGCAGAACTAGAAGTTCTCGATGGTAGATCCAAGCTTAGCAGCAGAGATGCCAAGAGTGGCCCATTTACTAGCACAGAATAATGCTGTAATTAGGCCTCTGCAGTGACACATGCCCTGCGTGCGTAAGTGCTGCGATAACTGCCACTTCCGTGCATACAAGTACTGTTATGGTCATGTAGAACTGCAAAGGTCTATATTTGTTTTTTTTAAAATTCTTTATAAGTTTTAACATTTATATCAACAAACATAAATGCATTGAAATATCAGAAATATAATAAAATATATGACATAATACTTTATATCATTCAAATAAAATAAGGACAAATTTGTTATATAATTTGTCCACAATTATTTGGTCAAGATACTAAGAAATAGTTTGTTGTAGGATTGTTGTAGGAGGTGGAAGGCCTCCAAATATTTAATATACAGAATTAATTTTCTCATATTGGACAGAGAGGAATGAAGGCTTCTCTCCTTCCAAATCATGAGAAACAGAGCTTGCTGGAATAGCAATTACACTTTACCTCCCCCCTCTTGCCAAGCCAGGTGAATTGTAAATCTGAATTGCCCCCAATCTCACCCATTAAGTGTGACCGGTCTCAGGGAAATTCAGGTGACAGAATTCTTTTCCCATGCCCCTTGGAAGTAAGATAGGTTCTGAGAAATATATCCTTGTGTGAGAAAAGCTGTAAAGATGGACAAACAGACCAAATATTTTCCTCAAAACAGATGCTATGTATTTCTTTATTGACGGGAGATCCTGACTGACTGTGGGATACTAATTGAGGAGGTGAGGGAAGCCCTCCCCCCTCTCTTGCTCTTTTGTACTGTAAGGGAAAGAAAGTTCTATATATTATGTCTTTGCCAGATAAGAAGTTGGTCAGTGTCTAGTGCACTCTGCCCCATGCCAGGGGATGGAGAGCCTGACCTGATCATTTCCATTGTCCTTTCATGTTTTCTCTCCTCTTTTCTATACTAGACTATACTTGAATATTTTCTTATTTTTTTATCCTAATCTCTGGATAATGAAATAAACCTGTGTTAACCCCAGGAAGCGCTTCCTTGGTCTCTTTTTGTCTTTGTTGCAGTCTAAAATAGTGCTACCAGTTGTCTGGTTCTTTCAAGGTACTGGTCGAGGGGATTGCATTTGTGTGAGTAGTGCCCAGCCGTGATTAGAGACTCTGGAGGCGAGGCATGAAAAGCACAAACAAGTTCAAGTGGAAAATTATAGTAAATTAACAATTTACAAACGGATGGGAGCAACGAATGTACACAGCCGATATTCAGCATATTTAAACTAAGGGAGTACCTCCACGGTAGGAACAGCCTTTTCCCTTGATTCAATAAACTCTAATAGCTTCTTGGGAGTAAAGAAAACATAGTATACCAGTTATGTATTGGGTTCTCGTTATGGGGGGAAACCCCTCCACTGGAATCCCCAATACCTCAGTACAATATTTCTTAAGCATATCTATAGGATTTATCAATGGTGATTTCGGAAAGTTCAAAAATCTCAAATTGTTCCTGCGGAGGTGCAGTGAGGGAACGAGGACTTAGCGTCACTCCTTCTATGCTGTGCTCGATGCCCTGAGAAGCCGAGCCAATCGAAGTGGGCATTCGTTCTCCAAGAGGCCCCACTCGAAAGCTCTCCAAAGTCATCTGGCGAGTGGCAGGGGTTGGCGGCGGAACCGCGGAGGAAGGAACCGTCGTTTTCCCCTTTCTCTTCCCCATAATAAAATCGGGAAGATCAATCCTCGCACCAGAGCGTTTTCGAGTCTCAGGAGCTAAGGTGCCTCACTTCCGCTCCTGACGCCATCTTGACCGTCCAAAGGTCTACATTTGTTTATTTTAAAAGTGTAAACCCTCAGTATCTAAAAATTCTGGATGGGGTACAAAAGTCTACATCACTATTAGTAAATCAATTGCACTGCAACTTAGGCAACTTAAACAAATAATCCTGCTATTTTCCTGTAAAAAACAAAGATTAAATTAAAAACCCATAAAATGCTTGTTGAAATAAAAAGATAGACACGGGCAAGGTGCCAGTTACATGCAATGTGTGCTGCAATAAATTGTCTACAGTCGACTGAAATCTGCTGATTTGTCTCTGATTAGCTTGGTCTATTTCCCACTCCTTTGTTTTTGCTGCTGTTTCCTCATGGGATCTCAGTGTTCCTCCATCTCGGCGGACTCTCACTGATGCTGCAATAACCCACCAGGTCAATAGGCATGGCGTGGCTATGGGGAGCCTTGGTCCCCACTTTGGGCTCAGTCCCCCTCCAGAACTGGAGGCAACTTCACTTCACCAAGGAGAGAGAGGGTTCGGGTATCAAATGTCTTCAGCTGGTAGGGCTGGGGTATCCCTGCCAGCAAAGGCAAGATTTTTAATGGGGGGTGGGGAGAGTGGCGAGAACATTCACAGTCCACCCCTGGTCCCCTCCCCAAAATGAGCTGCTGATTACGCCCCTGTAGTGCATTGAAATTGTAGGTGCACCAATATTTTATCAAGGAATGTTGACATCAAGCCCAGTTACAGAATCACCACCATGGTGTCCATCCTATGTTGCACTGTAGTTCTCTGTGTCAGTTTGTACATAGTAAACATATTAACATAGTTGATGACGGCAGAAAAAGACCTGCACGGTCCATCCAGTCTGCCCAACAAGATAAACTCATATGTGCTACTTTTTGTGTATACCCTAGAATTTTTCCTTCTCTCATCGGCTCCTGTACCAGCTGCTCCATAAAGCAGTCCTTGATTTTACCTCCCTAGCGTGCCCCGATGTTACATTTACCCAGTCAATATCGGGGTAATTGAAATCACCCATTATTATTGTGTTGCCCAGTTTGTTTGCGTCCCTAGTTTCCTTTAACATTTCTGCATCCGTCTGTTCATCCTGGCCAGGCGGAAGGTAGTACACTCCTATCACTATCCTTTTCCCCTTTACACATGGAATTTCAATCCACAGTGATTCCAAGAAGTGTTTTGTTTCCTGCAGAATTTTCAATCTATTTGATTCAAGGCTCTCGTTAATATACAATACTACCCCTCCACCAATTCAATCCACCCTATCACTATGATATAATTTGTACCCATGTATGACAGTGTCCCACTGGTTATCCTCCTTCCACCAGGTCTCAGAGATGCCTATTATATCATTTAGTGCACTATATTCTAACTCTCCCATCTTATTTCTTAGGCTCCTGGCATTCGCACATAGACATTGCAAACTATGTTTGTTGTTCCTATTTACATCATGCTTAGTACTTGACAGTATTAATTTGCAATCTTTTGTTTGATTTTTATTTTTATTTAAGGAAACCTGATCTACTACAGTCTCTTTTTAAACCTCACTATCAGGATACCCTATCTTCCCTGTTTTGGTGATAACTTTGAAAGATACCTTATCCCGAACCATGCACTTTTCAGCAACTGTCGGCTTTCCCCTCGTTTCTAGTTTAAATGCTGCTCTATCTCCTTTTTAAATGCCGATGCCAGCAGCCTGGTCCCACCCTGGTTAAGGTGGAGCCCATCCTTTTGGAATAGGCTCCCCCTTCCCCAGAATGTTGCCCGGTTCCTAACAATCTAAAACCCTCCTCCCTGCACCATTGTCTCATCCACACATTGAGACTCTGGAGCTCTGCCTCTCTTGGGTCCTGCACGTGGAACGGGTAGCATTAAGATCATCAGATATGATACCCACAGATCCTGCTCTTTTTTCATACACAGAATTTTTTTTTTGTTACATTTGTACCCCGCGCTTTCCAACTCATGGCAGGCTCAATGCGGCTTACATGGGGCAATGGAGGGTTAAGTGACTTGCCCAGAGTCACAAGGAGCTGCCTGTGCCTGAAGTGGGAATCAAACTCAGTTCCTCAGTTCCCCAGGACCAAAGTCCACCACCCTAACCACTAGGCCACTCCTCCACTGTTGCTACTATTTGAGATTCTACATGGAATGTTGCTATTCCACTAGAAGTCGGCCCTTGCAGATCACCTATGTGGCCGCGCAGGCTTCTGCTTCTGTGAGTCTGACGTCCTGCACGCATGTGCAGGACGTCAGACTCACAGAAGCAGAAGCCTGCGCAGCCTTCTACATGGAATAGCAACATTCCATGTAGAATCTCCAATAGTAGCAACATTCCATGTAGAAGTCGGCCCTTGCAGATCACCAATGTGGCTGCGCAGGCTTCTACATGGAATGTTGCTAGTGGAATAGCAACATTCCATGTAGAATCTCCAATAGTAGCAACATTCCATGTAGAAGTCGGCCCTTGCAGATCACCAATGTGGCCGCGCAGGCTTCTGCTTCTGTGAGTCTGACGTCCTGCACGTATGTGCAGGACGTCAGACTCACAGAAACAGAAGCCTGCGCAGCCTTCTACATGGAATGTTACTAGTGGAATAGCAACATTCCATGCAGAATCTCCAATAGTAGCAACATTCCATGTAGAAGTCGGCCCTTGCAGATCACCAATGTGGCCGCGCAGGCTTCTGCTTCTGTGAGTCTGACGTCCTGCACGTATGTGCAGGACGTCAGACTCACAGAAACAGAAGCCTGCGCAGCCTTCTACATGGAATGTTGCTAGTGGAATAGCAACATTCCATGCAGAATCTCCAATAGTAGCAACATTCCATGTAGAATCTCCAATAGTATCTATTTTATTTTTGTTACATTTGTACCCCACGCTTTCTCACTCATGGCAGGCTCAATGCGGCTTACATGGGGCAATGGAGGGTTAAGTGACTTGCCCAGAGTCACAAGGAGCTGCCTGTGCCTGAAGTGGGAATCAAACTCAGTTCCTCAGTTCCCCAGGACCAAAGTCCACCACCCTAACCACTAGGCCACTCCTCCACTGTTGCTACTATTTGAGATTCTACATGGAATGTTGCTATTCCACTAGAAGTCGGCCCTTGCAGATCACCTATGTGGCCGCGCAGGCTTCTGCTTCTGTGAGTCTGACGTCCTGCACGTATGTGCAGGACGTCAGACTCACAGAAGCAGAAGCCTGCGCAGCCTTCTACATGGAATAGCAACATTCCATGTAGAATCTCCAATAGTAGCAACATTCCATGTAGAAGTCGGCCCTTGCAGATCACCAATGTGGCTGCGCAGGCTTCTACATGGAATGTTGCTAGTGGAATAGCAACATTCCATGTAGAATCTCCAATAGTAGCAACATTCCATGTAGAAGTCGGCCCTTGCAGATCACCAATGTGGCCGCGCAGGCTTCTGCTTCTGTGAGTCTGACGTCCTGCACATACGTGCAGGACGTCAGACTCACAGAAACAGAAGCCTGCGCAGCCTTCTACATGGAATGTTACTAGTGGAATAGCAACATTCCATGCAGAATCTCCAATAGTAGCAACATTCCATGTAGAAGTCGGCCCTTGCAGATCACCAATGTGGCCGCGCAGGCTTCTGCTTCTGTGAGTCTGACGTCCTGCACGTATGTGCAGGACGTCAGACTCACAGAAACAGAAGCCTGCGCAGCCTTCTACATGGAATGTTGCTAGTGGAATAGCAACATTCCATGCAGAATCTCCAATAGTAGCAACATTCCATGTAGAATCTCCAATAGTATCTATTTTATTTTTGTTACATTTGTACCCCACGCTTTCTCACTCATGGCAGGCTCAATGCGGCTTACATGGGGCAATGGAGGGTTAAGTGACTTGCCCAGAGTCACAAGGAGCTGCCTGTGCCTGAAGTGGGAATCAAACTCAGTTCCCCAGGACCAAAGTCCACCACCCTAACCACTAGGCCAACTCCTCCACTGTTGCTACTATTTGAGATTCTACATGGAATGTTGCTATTCCACTAGAAGTCGGCCCTTCCAGATCACCAATGTGGCCGCGCAGGCTTCTGCTTCTGTGAGTCTGACGTCCTGCATGTACGTACGTGCAGGACGTCAGACTCACAGAAACAGAAGCCTGCGCAGCCTTCTACATGGAATGTTGCTAGTGGAATAGCAACATTCCATGCAGAATCTCCAATAGTAGCAACATTCCATGTAGAATCTCCAATAGTATCTATTTTATTTTTGTTACATTTGTACCCCACGCTTTCTCACTCATGGCAGGCTCAATGCGGCTTACATGGGGCAATGAAGGGTTAAGTGACTTGCCCAGAGTCACAAGGAGCTGCCTGTGCCTGAAGTGGGAATCAAACTCAGTTCCCCAGGACCAAAGTCCACCACCCTAACCACTAGGCCACTCCTCCACTACCCCTATACTATACCCATGGGTTTTGCAGCATTTTTTTAGCAATGCATCTTAGCTGCTCAATATCTTCAGGCTTTGCTAGATTATTCTTCATGTTATCCATACTTTCCAAGGGTATCTACCCTGTTGCAGTGATACGAAAAGGGACAAACTTTCCCACTAACAATTTCCTCTGACCCAGCTCTTGGGTCAGCAAGTCAAAGAATTTCATTGGATTGATCTGAGAAGATCTATCACTAATAAAATCATGATGCCTTGGATCCTATAGTCCAATGCAGGGGTTCTCAACCCCAGTCCTTGGGACACACCTAGTCAGTCAGTTTTTCGGGATACCCACAATGACTATGGAATAGATTTGCACAGAATGGAAGTAGAGCATGCAAATTTAATTCATATATATTTATTATGGATGAGTTGAAAACCTGACTGGCTGGCTGTGTCCAGAACCTTTTAGCAGTGTTCCTATTAATTTGAACTGTCCAATAACTGCTTCCAAGTTCAATTTGAGAGTCACAAATCACTTGCCCTGTTCACTGGAATACCTCTCAGCAGAAAGATACTTCCCCCAAAAAAGAATTGAAACATGCAGCTCACTAGTGCAAATGTGAACTCTCTTCTAAACACATTCATAAAAGTGAATAAAGAGAAAGATAGCAATGAGCATTTCAGATTTAAAGAAGCGTTTAGATACTTGTTTCTCATTTGAAACACTGTAAACGAAGCCAATTTTTAAAAAATTCTTTCCATTTCAAAATAAACTTGACTCTAAGCCTCCAATCGTCCTCTCTGTTTCAGCAATACATAACAAAACTCAAGCAAGCATCCTTTTACTGTAAATAAGGTATTCATCAAGCACCAAAATGAACTCTGACAATCCATTTCCTATTAACATAACCCCCATTTTGCATTAACAGTTTTTAATGGCCTCTTCAAGTCCTTGTAGAAACAGGCTGGTTTTATGCTATCAGCCAGTCTAACTTTACTCTGTGGGCAAAAGGAGACAGCTATCCCTGGCCCACTGCCTATATGTAAGGTCCTGCAAAAGAAATCAAGTTTGGTAAAGGGGGGCAAAAGATGAGACTATAGTATCTGCCCAGCTCAGTCAACATTTGGCACATGCAAACAGTGAAATATCCCCTGTAACATCAAAATGAAAAAGGGGGCTATCCACAAAAGTTTGTCTAGGGTCCTCCATATGTCCTTACAGAGACTGTAGCTACATTAAAGCTGAGAAGAAAATTTCACCTCATAAAATAAAGTGTGATTTAATGAATTCACCTATAGAATTAACAACTTGTCATTCCTAATACTTTTAGATCAAGTTCTCAGTCACACCTTTTCCTAGTCATAAAACTTTGCAACAGCTAGATGGCAAATTTTGGGTGGGTCACAACATTTCCTGTCTGCCCCCCCCCCCCCAACAACCCCTGCTCGCCTCCACTCTGCTCAATTTTACATTTAAATATATTATCTGAAAAAGATCTCCAACCTCTCCAGATGGAGACATCCAGCATCCCATGCATGATCAGTTCTCATGCATGAGAAAAAACAAACTAAGCATGTGCAGGGTGCTGGCAGTTCAGGAACGCTGCCACCAACTGCCGAGTTTGGCTGAGTGGAACGTAAGAACAGCCATACTGGGTCAAACCAATGGTCCATCTAGCCCAGTATCCTGATTCCAACAGTGGCCAATCAAGGTCACATGTACCAGGCAGAAACCCAAATAGTAGCAACATTCCAGAATCCCAAAGAGTAACAAGATTCCGGAATCCCAAATAGTAACAAGATTCCGGAATCCCAAATAGTAGCAACATTCCAGAATCCCAAAGAGTAACAAGATTCCGGAATCCCAAATAGTAGCAACATTCCATGCTACCAATCCCAGAGCAAGCAGTGGCTTTCCCCATGCCTGTCTCAATAGCAGACTATGGACGTTTCCTCCAGAAACGTGTCCAAACCTTTCATAAATCCAGATACGCTAACCAGCAAAGAGTTCCAGAGCTTAACTTGTTTGTTGAGTGAAAAAATATTTCCTCTAATTTGTTTTAAAAGTATTTCCATGTAACTTCATTCAGTGTCCCCTAGTCTTTGTACTTTTTGAAAGAGTAAAAAAAAATGTATTCACTTCTACTCGTTCTACACCACTCAGGATTTTGTAGACCTCAATCATATCTCCTCAGACGTCTCTTTTACAAGCTGAAGAGCCCCAACCTCTTTAGCTTTTCCTTGTATGAAAGGAGTTACATCCCCTTTATCATTCTGGTTGCTTTTCTTTGAGCCTTTTTGAGATACAGCAACTAGAACTGAACGCAATACTCAAGGTGAGGTTGCACCATGGAGTGATACGGAGTCATAGTATTCTTGGTCTTATTTACCATCTCTTTCCTAATAATTCCTAGCATCCAGTTGCCTTTCTTGGCTGCAGCCGCACACTGGGCAGAAGATTTTAGAGTACTGTCAACAATGACACCTAGATTTTTTTTCTTGGGTGCTGACCCCCAAGGTAGGCCCCAACATCAGGTAACAATGATTTGCATCACTTTGCATTTGTCCACATTAAATTTCATCTGCTATTTGGATGTCCAGCCTTCCTATTTCTTTAGGTCTTCCTACAATTTTCCACAGTCCTCGTGTGTTTTAACAACCCTGAATAGTTTTGTGTCATCTGCAAATTTAATCACCTCACTCATCAATCCGAATTCCAGATCGTTTATAAGAGTGGAGTTCTGTCAGCCTTCAGATGTCTTCAGCTAGCAGGGCTTGAGGATACCCACACATCACTGCTGAGTGAGCCTTAGCCAATTGGCTAGGCCCAGCCATGGCTATGCCCCTGATTTGCACATTCAAAAGATAGTTGCTAAACTACAACACACAGATTCATCAGGAAATGTGTTTCCTTACATTCAGAAACTAAGAAGGAGCAGGAGAAAAATCCAACCAAAAGGAAAGTACAAAAACAGAAAAAAAGGATCCTTCAAGCTTAGACTGAAGAAATGTGTCCCCTAATTTCACTCAAACTTAGGTTCCAATGTTTTCAGCTGAAAATGCATCTTAATTTAGGAGCTTAAAGGTTATGATTATTAATATACATCCGCTATTTATTTGCCTAGAGATTTACGAGTCTAGTGCTGAAAATCAGTGCTAAACTCCTAGTTATATTTCCCCTGCCCAAATCCACACCATTTGCCACACTTTTTATGCTCCTAAATTTAGCAGTTTTGTGAAATTTTGAGTATTAATTTAGGCACAGAGCCATAGTAAATTTTTAAAGATGCATTAACAGTTTGTATGGCCTCTGCAAGTCTTGCAACGTTAGACACATCTATGCTTTGAATATCAGACCTATGTTCTCAGCTGAGGACATACGGAAGGCAATTCTATCAACTGGCACTCTAGGTACATGTGACTTACATGCATCAAAGGCACCCTTAACGGGCAGTTAAGCACTGGTCTAAGAGGTAGTGCCTAAATACCACAGTTCCTAACAGCAAGGGGGGCATAGGCAGCCTGTCGGCATGGCTGCTATTTACACATGTAGTTTATAGAATACTATAAATTAGGAACATCACTTGGCACGCTTGCCATTGACATGGTGTAAGAAGGCACGCCAATGCCAGCTTATGGAATCTTTGTGCTAAGGTGCCATTATAGAATTGGTGTCAAGCACACAACATTGGGACACCTCAACTGAAGCACCAGTTTACAGAATTGCCACTGTGGTGCTTTATTTTAGTGCTCTATATGATTGGACAAATGTTTCAATTTTGCAACAGAGTGGAGGAATACGCTAATGGTTAGTAAGGTAGGCTGATAACCAGAGGAACTGGGCTCAACTCCCACTGTAGTGCCCTTGTGACTGTGGGCAACAGGGGCATAGCCAGACATCCAATTTTGGCCAGGCACAAGCCCTAAGTGGGTGAGCACGGAACTCCCCCCACCTGTACCTCCCTCCCCCCAGGCAATTTGGCATCTCTACTTCTAAATCCTTCAGTGCTGAACCAGCAGGCTACTCATATGAGCTGCTCACACTGGCCCTTAGCCTTCCCGCCAATACAACTTCCTGGTCCTGCCAGCCACAAACCAGTTGTGCTGCTGCTGGGAAGGCCTGAGCTCTAAGTGGGTAGGCCTGTACTCACCCATGGCAGTCACTTAAACCTTCCACTGCCCAAGTACCAAAACTTAGATTGTGAACCCACTAAAGACAGAGAAACTGCCTACATATATTAAATGTAAACCACTTTGGTTGTACCACAGAAAGAAAATATTATCAAATCCTGACCCTTTACCCTAAAGTCCACAACACTGTTCAAGTTTTCAATCTCTTAACAAATTTGACATTCCAAAAACATACATGACTTAAATATTTATACAGTAAAACAAAAAAGCTCAAAAATCAGTATTACTGGGATACAAGATGGTTGTATGTACCTAACACGCTGAGCAGCGCATTCCTCTCAGCAGCTTTCTCCCTCCAATATCACTCGATGGATTCTTTTGCCAGAAGGGCCAGGGTGCCTTCTGGGTCCAAGAGAAGTTTGCTTGACAAGCAGGGAGACAGGCGTCTCTTGGGTTGGATACTACCCTTAGCCCCCAACCACAGAGCCCCTCCTACACAGCCACAGAGCAGTAGCTCACCATTAGTAGCAGTTATAGCGCTTCAGCCATGAAGTGCTGAAGTACCTCCCCTGTGAGAGGGAGTTTTAAGGTGCTTGGCGATGGCAGGCACCTCGAGTGGATTAGCTGCTGCGGTAGTGTCCATTGTCCAAGAAGCGGCGGCCGAAATGAAGCTGGGTGGTGTTTCCCTAACTCGTGAGGTAACAAACTCATATGCCTTCTTTTACATAGAAACATCCTCAGTAACCATTAACTCCTCCTTTTCCTAAGAGATCCCAATGCCTGTCCCATGCTTTCTTAAATTCAGACACAGTCGTCTCCATGACCTCCACCGGGAGGCCATTCCATGCATTCACCACCCTTTCCATGAAACACTATGTTACTCCTTAGCCTATTTCCTCTTAACTTCATCCTATGCCCCTCTCATTCTACAATTTTCCTTCATTTGAAAAAGGCTCACCTCCTGTACATTAATGCTAAAGTGGTTATTTAAACTTCTATCATATCCCCTCTCTCTTGCCTTTCTTCCAGAATACATATATTGAGGTCTGTAAGCCTGTCCCTATATGATTTGTGAAGAGACTAAGCCTGCTCATGTGACTCTGGATTTTTTTGGGGGGGCATTAAGATAGGACTGTTACCAGATGTCTCAAGGGAAACTCAACGTCGTCGCAAACCATAATGAAACCAGATGACCTTCAGATTGGGGCTGCTTTCTTTCTAAGATTTCCATGTAAATGTGTTATCAGATACCAATCAGTTAAATATGTATTTTTTAATCCATTACATCTAACATTTTTGGCCACTAAACGTATATCTGGGGAACAGATATAGGACTGGCTTATCCCATACATACTGTGGTGTATGTGAACTTTGCATCAAGTAGTAATCAAGAAACTCTTGCAGCTGAACTGAGAGACTGAACATATCCTGATATTGGGTTAGAAATTGCTCAACCTGACCAAAAGTGAAATAGACCCTACTGATAAAATTGAAGGTAGCTTCTCACAAGCACACTTGGCTACACTAGTCTAAAATGCACTGACTGCACCAAAATACTTCTGTTTATTATGAGGGCCGATATGCACTTTCTCTTCTGCACAAGCATTTTTGTGAACACCTCACAAAGAGGGATGTGTCTGGAAACCGATTCTCTAGATTATCAAAGTCTGCACTGTTAAGTGAGCTAACGCTTCTAATCACTTGCAGTCAAAAAACCTTTCCAACAGTTTCTCATTACACTAAAAATCATAAGTTCTAACATGGATCTTCTTTCTGTAGGACCTTGTTAGCGGTGCTAATTCTGGGAGGCCAGCCTGGTGGAACAGTAGGTTTACCTCTCTCACAGAACCCTGCAAACAAGACGGAATGTTTTGAACCTTGCTCAGCTTTCATCAATAGACAGAAATAGCTTCTCAGACCTGCAAAATGCAGCAATAATGTGCTGACAGCTATTTCTAAACTAAGATGGACAAGTTTTTGAACCTGTCTCTTAACTACATTGTCTACAGAAAACCCAGCTCAGTTTACCCTTAGTATCTCATTCTCATCAATTCTGGAAAATATTTCCTTTTCAGTGCCCACATGAATGCCTGTAGTAACACATATTTCAGCTACCCAGGTGGTTTTTTTTAACTAATGTGCATTAATTAGTTAGTGAGAATCAGGGCAAGTTAATCACTACTGCAGGACCTACCACAGTGGCATAACAGATTAGGTGGGCTAATTTGCTTATTAACTGAGTGAGACAGAGAGATACATTGTTGTACATAGTGGAACCCTACAGGGACATTGTAGAGAAGTCCTACTTCTAGTCTAGATGTTCCTGTGCTGCCTTGGATGGAGGTCTCCTAAAAGAAGAGCCAATAGTGTGCCAAGGGTTGGATGTTGGGGTGGTCCGCCCCAGATGCAGGCAGCAAGGAGGTGCACGAAGCAGTCACGCAGCAATCAGCTCTGCCGGTTCCCTGCCCTCTCTAATGATACTTCCAGATCTGGGACAGGGGACCGAAGGAGCCAACAGCAGAGCGTACTGCTCCGTGCACCCCCAGTTGGTGAGAATGATGTGCTTCGGGAAGCAGGTGGGTGATGTGCTTTGGGACGAGGAGGGGTGATGCGTTGGGAGGGGGTGTAGCTGTGATCCACCCTGGGTGGCAGCCAACCTAGGTATGCTATTGAGGAGAGCATCATCCTTGTGAAGTAGGAAGGAATCCTGTAGTCAGGACCTGCCCACCAGGGGATGCAATATCCTCTTGCACTGAGGATGTATCTTCAAGAGCTTTGTCCAGGAGGGAAGGGGTTAGGACTGCTGTTGTAGCTGGTGATTCGATCATTAGGCATGAAGATAACGGAGTGGCTGGTGGACATGAGGATCGCATGGTCACTTGCCTGCTTGGTGCGAACTTGGCGTATCTCATGCATCACCTAGATAGGATTTTAGATAGTGCTGGGGAGGAGCCAGCTGTCTTGGTACATATGGGTACCAATGACATAGGAAAATGTGGGAGAGAGGTCCTGGAAGACAAATTTAGGTTCTTAGGCAGAAAGCTGAAATCCAGATCCTCTGAAACGCTCCCCGTTCCATGCGCAGAATCCAAGAGACAGGCAAAGCTTTGAGGGATTTGGATTTGTCAGGAACTGGGCAGTGGAGCCTGATCTGAAAGGATGGACTCCAGGCTGCTGATGCTAACAACTGAAAAGAAGATAGAGCAACTTTTATACAACGACTAGTAAAAAAGGCCCATTTCTGATACAAATGAAACGGGTGCTAGCAAGGTTTTCCTCGGAATGTGTATGTTTGAGAGAGTGTGTGTGAGAGTGACTGTGTGAAAGAGAGAGGGTGAATGTGCGAGTGTGTGTGTGTGATAGAGAGAGAGTGAGACTGGGTGCGAGTGTGTCTGTGAGAGAGAGAGTGTGTGTGTGAGAATGAGAGTGTGTGCCATGGGCCCCCCTCCCTCCCTCCCTTCCTCCCAGTTCCAGGGTCGTCCCCCCTGCCCTCTGTCCCTCCATCCGAATTCCAGGGTTGTTCCCTCCCTCTGAGTTCTAGGGTCGTCTGTCCCCTCCCTCCCTCCGAGTTCCAGGGTCGTCCCCTACATCCCTCCCTCCCTCCCTCCGAGTTCCAGGGTTGCCCCCCTTCGTCCCTCCGAGTTCCAGGGTCTTCCCCCTCCCTCCGAGTTCCAGGGTTGTCCCCTTCCTCCCTTCCTCCGAGTTCCAGGGTCATTCCCTCCCTCCGAGTTTCAGGTTCCCCCCTCCCTCCCTCCCTCCAAGTTTCAGGGTTCCCTCCCTTCGAGTTTCAGGGTTCCCCCTCCCTCCCTCTGTCCAAGTTTCAGGGTCCCCCTCCCTCTGTCCGAGTTTGAGGATCCCCCCTTGGAACGTGACGTTGCACGTATGAGGGTGTCGTCATCCCTCCCTTCCTCCCTCCCTCCCTTCCAGTTCCAGGCTCCCTACCTCCAAATTTTAAAAGTCATCTTCACTTAACGAAGTCAGGTGTATGGCGGCCGGCAGCAGCGGTAACAGGCTTGCAGGCTCGGCCCTTCTCTCTCTCTCAGCTCTGATCACGCCCTCAAGGGCGGGACCAGAGCTGAGAGAGAGAGAGAAGGGTGGAGCCTGCATGCCTGTTACCGCTGCTGCTGTCGGCCACCGTAAACCCGACTTCGTAAGTGAAGTTGACTTTTCAAATTTGGAGGTTGGGGCCTTGAACTGGAAGGGAGGGAGGGAGGAAAGGAGGGACTATGGCACCCTCATGTGTGTGACGTCGCGTTCCGTTGTGTGGCAACTGTGCAGCGTTCCCTTCCAGTGACTGGTGTGTACGAACACGGAAGTGCGTGACGTCATTTCAGGAGATGGATACAGCTGGACACGAATGCTTCAAGGCTTCACTTTCTCGGAGTCAGCTTCAGAACGTTGGAGGTGCTTTTTATTATATAGGATGGGGGGGGGGGGCAGAGATGACAGTTATCCAGGAGCTCATGGTTTGGTGTAGAGTATCCTTGAAGGATATTAATGAAACAGGATCTTTAGGGAATCCCAATAGAGAGGTTTCAATAATAGTGAAAGAAAGCCAGGAGTGTTTAATAGGAGTACAGAGTACAAGATGCAAATTATCCCCTTCAGCTTCCAAGCAGCTTGTAGATGCAAGGAAAAAAAACACAGTTTGAAGTGTCTATATAATGCTAGAACCCTAAAAAATAAGATGGGACAGTTGGAGTATAGCACTAACATCGCAGAGACCTGGCGCAAGGAGGAAAGTCAATGGGACTCTGTTATGAGGGTGTAAATTATTTTACAATGATAGAGTAGATCAAATTGGCACTACACATTAAAGAGGGAACTGAGTCAAACAAAATAAAACATTCTAGGTGGAATTGATAGCAGTAGGAAATCCTTCTGGATAGAAATTCCATGTGGGAAGGGAAGGAGTATAGTGTTAGAGCTTTAGTACTGTCCACCATGACAGAACAGACAGATGAAGAAATGTTTATAGAAATTAGGAAAGGTGGCAAATTGGGCAACCATAAAATAATGGGTGATTTCAATGTTCCATCAGGGAGTGATAGGGAGATAACATTTTTAGATGTAACAAATGACTGCTTCTTGGGGGGGGGGGGGGGGGGGGGAGTTATTTTAGATCTAGTCCTTAGTGGATTGCAGGGCATGGTACGAGAGGTAAGGGTGTTGGATCCGCTGGGAAACAGCGATCATAACTACGACATAATGAGGAAAATGGTTAAAAAGAAGCTAAAAGTATCATCTGCATAGTTTAGGACTTTAAATTAGGCATGCAGGTTGTTTAAAAATACCATCGTGGACGCCTAGACCAGATGCATTCCATGTATTAACAAAGGTGGAAAGAAGAGCAAATGACAGGCAGCAAGTAAAAGAGGCTATTAGAGCCAAAAGAACATCCTTCAAAGAGTGTAAAAAGGATCCGAATGAAGAAAATAAGAAGCAACATAAGCACTGTCAAGCTAGATCCAAAGCATTGATAAAGAAGGCTAAAAGAGAATATGACACAGAGACAAAAACTAATAGTAACATCCTTTCCAGGTATATCAGAAGCAGAAAGCCTGCAAGGGAATCTGTGGGACCATTAGATCATAAAAAAGCAAAAGGGGTGCTCAGGGAGGACAAGGCCAGAGATTGAATGAATTCTTTGCTTCGGTCTTTATGGAAGAAGAGCTAAGAGATCTACCACCGGGGTGGAGGAACACAGATGACCCCATGCAATGCAAAAAAGACCAAGACAAGTGCACTTATATAGTTGATGTTTCGCTGAGTAGATAAAATAATGAGAAGGTCTCTGAGATAGCTTCCCTGGAAAGCGCTAAAATCTACTAGCGAAACAGTTCCATACCCTTTACACTTCCGAAACAGACTCCTGAGGCAGGTTTTCCAGCCAAAACACGATGCCGTGTCTGGATTTAAAAAAATGTTTGGACAAGTTTCTGGAGGAAAAGTCCATAGTCTGCTATTCAGATAGACATGGGGAAGTAACTGCTTGACCAGTAATTGGTAGCATGGAATGTTACCAAGATTTGGATTGCTGCCAGGTACTTGTGACCTGGCTTGGCCACTGTTGGAAACAGGATACTGGGCTAGATGGGGTATTGGTCTGACCCAGTGGTGCTAATCTTATGTTCTGTCCAGTGTGCGGCGGCAGTCAAAAAAGCAAACAGGATGCTAGGAATTATTAGAGGAGTGTGGTAGCCGTGTTAGTCCACTCTTAAGGTTATCAATAGAAATCAAACAAAATAAAACATGGAAAAGAAAATAAGATGATACCTTTTTTATTGGACATAACTTAATACATTTCTTGATTAGCTTTCGAAGGTTGCCCTTCTTCATCAGATCGGAAATAAGCAAATGTGCTAGCTGACAGTGTATATAAGTGAAAACATTCAAGCATTGTTATGACAGTCTGACAGGGTGGGAGGATGGGGGTGGGTAGGAAGTATGCATGGGGACATCAAAGCATATCATTGGTATTCTAACAGGGTGGGTGTGGATAGGTGAGGGGAGGGTGATCAACAGAGACATACAGCTTTATGGTTTATAATGGGCTAGGAACCCCAGATCCTTGTTAAGTCCTTTCTGTTGGGTGTTAAAATATTCAATCATTCTGACTTCAAAGGTCTTACGTTCTTGTATGGTTTTAAAGTTACCTTTGAGGATTCTCACTGTGAAGTCACTGGTGCAGTGTCCTGGTTCTGTAAAATGTTGCCCAACAGGCGTGGGAACCCTGCTGGCACCAGCATTGTTTATATGATGTCTATGTAAATTGAATCTTGTCTTAAGCATCTGGCCTGTTTCTCCAATATAGCATCCTTCATTACATTTTTTACACTGAATGATATATACCACATTGGAAGATGAGCAAGTGAAAGATCCCTTTATGTTGAATATCTTTCCTTTGTGGATGACTTTGGGGTCCTGTGAAATATTTTGGCATAGTTTGCAACTGGATAAATTACAGGGAAGTGTGCCCTTCTGTTCCTTTTCAGTCTGTGAAGGAAGTTTACTTCTGATTAGCTTGTGTTTTAAATTGGGTGGCTGTCGGAAGGCCAGTACTGGTGGGGATGGGAATATCTCTTTCAGTAATTCATCCTCCTGGAGTATAGGTTGTAGATCTCTTATGATTTTCCTCAGTTTTTCCAGCTCTGGATTGTATGTCACTACAAGCGGGATTCTGTCTGTGGATTTTTTCTTTTTGTACTGTAGCAGATTCTCCCTGGGTGTTTTGAGGGAGGAGGCAATATTCTTAGAGATTATTTTGGGGTTGTAGCCCTTCTGTTTGAAGGATTCAGTCAGGGTTTTAAGGTGTCTGTCTCTGTCCCCTGGGTCAGAGCAGATACGGTGGTATCTTGTGGCTTGGCTGTAAATGATGGATCTTTTTGTATGTGAAGGATGGAAGCTGGAGTTGTGGAGATAGCTACATCTGTCTGTGGGTTTCTTGTATACAGATGTTTGTATACAGCCATCACTGATTGAGACCGTGGTGTCCAAAAAATTGATACACTTATATACACTGTCAGCTAGCACATTTGCTTATTTCCGATCTGACGAAGAAGGGCAACCTTCGAAAGCTAATCAAGAAATGTATTAAGTTATGTCCAATAAAAAAGGTATCATCTTATTTTCTTTTCCAGGAATTATTAGGAAAGTGATGGTGAATAAGACCAAGAATACCATAATGCCTCTGTATCACTCCATGGTGCGATGTCACCTTAAGTATTGTATTCAGTTCTGGTCACCGTATCTCAGAAATGATGTAGCAGAATTAGCAAAGGTTCAAAGAAGAGCGACTAAAACGATAAAGGGGATGGAACTCCTCCCATTTGAGCAAAGGCTAAAGAAGTAGGGCTCTTCAGCTTAGAAAAGAGATGGCTGAGAGGGGACATTATTGAGGTCTACAAAATCCTGAGTGGTATAGAATGGGTAAAAGTAAATCAATTTTCACTCTTTCAAAAAGTTCAAAAACTAGAGGGCACTCAATGAAATTATATGGAAATACTTTTATAACAAATAGGAGGAAATATTTTTTCACTCAAAGAATTGTTAAGCTCTGGAACTCGCTTCTGGAGGATGTGGTAACAGCAGTTAACGTATCTGGGTTTAAAAAGCGTCTGCACAAGTTCCTGGAGGAAAATTCCATAGTCTGTTATTGAGATGAACATGGGGGAAACCACTGCTTGCCCCAGGATTGGTAGCGTGCAATGGTTCTACTATTTGGGTTTCTGCCAGGTACTAGTGACCTGGATTGGCCACTGTTGGAAGCAGGATAAGATGGACCATTGGTCTGATCCAGTATGACTATTCTTATGTTCTCCATGTTGTGCTGGGGTGGGGGTCTGGAACTAGGCGGGCATGGGTGGAGAATGGGTTCTAATTCCCTAATGCTGGGCCTCCCCCAACAACTGGCATGCAACCTTTACACTAAAGATGTGCTGATTCCCCGAGGACAAGCAGGCTTCTATCTATTCACAAGTGGGTGACGCCGATCCGCATCGCCTGGGCCGGCATTTTCTCAAAACTAAAAACAGAGCTTTGTCGCATGCACAAGTGCGGTCTCCTCATTTCTCTTTTTACAGTGTGAGAAGAAGCTGCTGTTTGTTGCCCTCTCCTCACTCGTTCGTTTTTATTTTTTAGAGCTATTTTGTGCCTTCCAGCTGTTCTTCTATGTCTTCTTTTTGGCTCCTTGGATTGGAACCCCATTTTACCCATCCTTCAATTTCTTTTATAATTGTTTTGCCCGTTTTTAAGTTTTATTATTTTTTTCTGTCGTCATTGGGCCGATTTTAGGCCCAGACCGGTTGGGTCTCTCCCTTTGCTTTTCTCCGTGCCTTGCCCCTTTTTCAGGCACCATCCAGTCGTTTAATTTAGCGGACTAAGTTTTTCTGTCCATGTTTATGAAGATTCCCAGTGGCTTCAAGCGCTGTACCTGGTGCAATCGAACTGTCTCAAGAAAAGACACCCATTCTTGTGTCTGCAGTGTCTTGGGCCCGACCATAGCTCTACTAACTGTGTTCTCTGTCTTCACATGAAAAAGAAGACCCAGGTTTTCCGGGAGGCTCAATGACAGAGGATGTTTAGAGCCAAGTCCGGTTCCTCGACGTCTGCATCGGCATCAAGGTCAGAGACGCCTTTCATTTCTATCTTTTGTAAAGGAAATGGCCGATGCCATTCTGTTTCCTTTAGAAGTGGAGGATGAGCCTAGGGCCAAGATGCTTGAGGTCCTGGACTACACATCTCCTAAGGAGGCTGTGATTGCACCTCTCCAAGACGTACTCAAGGAAGTCCTCATCAGGAACTGGGAGTCCTCTCTGTCGGTCCCTGTCATGCCCAAGAACATTGACACCCTGTATCTAATCCACAGTGTGCCTGGTTTTGATATGCCTCAGTTGCCTCACAGTTCCTCTATGGTGGTGGAGTCTGCTCTCAAAAGAGCCAGGAGTACTAGGGACTACGCTTCAGCACCCCCAGGCAGAGAAGCTAGAACCCTGGATCCTTTTGGGAGGATGATGTACCAGGCTTCATTGCTCATCTCCCATATACAATCCTACAAGCTCCTCATGAGCGTCTACTTGCGAAACTCTGTGCGACAGCTGTCAGACTTGGTGGACACGCTTCATCCGGAGCATGCCGAGGCTTTCTACCAGTTGGTCAAGCAGCAGAAGGCATGTCGAAAGTTCTTGACCAGGGGCACTTATGACACTTTTGATGTGGCATCCGGGATCTCTGCTCAAAGTATAGCAATGGGTAGAATCTCATGGCTGCATGTTTTTGACTTGGAACACTCTGTTCTGCAGTGGTTGGCGGATGCACCCTTGCCAGGGGGATAACCTTTTTAGAAAGAAGGTTGAGGAGGTCACTGACCTAATCAACATACTGATACAATCTCTTCTCTCTCCCACCGGGCGCCTTCTACATCCACTTCCTCAGCTAGGAGTATTTTTGGCAAGCCCAGAAGTGGTTCCTACTACTATCCTTTTGCTTACCTAAGGCCCCTGCTGCTCCCCATGCAAAGCAAGGGATGAGCTTTTGACTGGCTCCAGCAGAGCATAGCCACAGAAAGACGACATGCCAGTCGGGGGAGACATTTTTTCACCAAAGGTGGCCTCTTATAACCTCCAACCGGTGGATTCTTCAAATAGTCCATTTAGGTTATACTAGTATTATGCACTACAGGGGCGTAACCAGCAGCTCATTTTGCGGAGGTCCAGGGGTGGACTGAGGGACCATGAATGTTCTCTCCAATCTTCCCCCCCCCCCACCCCATTAAAAATCTTGCCTCAAGGAGTCACGTGACGCGATGCACGAGAGCGGACGCTAAACACTTCGCTCCGTGCCTACTCCCGCATTCATCCGGGCTAAAACCCTTAAAAACAAGAAAAAACCATTCCATTTTTATACACAACGCCTTATCGCACTGCTGGGAAAAGGCGATTGACGGTTAGAGTTGACAATGGTGGAGAAAACTTTGAGAAAAGACAGAGGCAGAATCGGGGAAGACAAAATGGCGGCCCCCGCGAGTCCCCCGGGTTCGTCAGTTAGCTCCGCATGGACAGCTGAAATAGTCGGAGAGGTAACAGCAGTTCTGGAAGGAATATTGGACAGGAAACTATAGGGGCTGGAACACAAACTGGAGGGGATAAAAGACAACATGTCCCAACTCACCCAAGACATGGCAGGATTCCAACAGAGAACAGGAGCATTGGAAGACCAGGTATCAGCTATTGAACAAAATTATGCCAAGCTATTAAAGCTGGTCGAGACACAGGCCGAAAAACTGGAAGACTTAGAGAACCGGTCACGTCACAATAACTTGCGTTTTGTGGGGATATCAGAAGAATTGAGTGACAGAGATCTACGTTCCTTTTTGGAGGACTGGCTTGTGAAAGAACTGAAATTGCCCGCCGCCATGGGGCCACTGACAATAGAGTGAGCGCACCGGGTGGGGCCCAAGCGCCAGAACGAAAGCAGACCCCGAGTTGTAATATGCCGTGTGCTCAATTTTGGCCAGAAAGCGGCGGTTCGGAGTGGAGATGGACTGCACTATAAAAATCAAAAGATCCTTTGCTTCCAACATTACTCGGTTGCGGTGGCGGCGCAACGAAAAGCCTTCTCGCCGATATGTTCAACACTGGTAAATCACAAAGTTAAATTCGCGCTGATGTATCCAGCCAAATTGAAAATATTTCACCAGACAGGCACAAAGATTTATGAAACGATACCAGAGGCTCAGCAGTATGTTCGCCAAATATTAAATACAGGTGATGAATGACTCCAGTAAGAGAGCGGTCCGGAATGGTTATGTTCTGCAAATAATGAAACGGATTTTACTATAAACTCTAAGGTCAAATGAGCTGGTCTAGTGGGGGAAGGCTGTGGAACACGGCTAAGGACTATATATAACTATCACTAATACACAAGCTGAACTGCTGATTTACCCCCCTAAAAAGTTTAAATGAGCCATGATCAGCCGTGGAATTTGCCAGCATAGATCGCTGCTGAGAAAGGCAGGACGGGACGAAAGGAGCAGGCCAAGACACATCCTTCACTGACGTGACTGACCGCAGTGGTTGAACTTGAGCAAAAAATGTAAGTTGGTGTTATGTGCCATAGCTACATGATGGTGAGAGAAGGACTTGGCCAACTACAGATTTAGGATGCTGATATGCGACTGAGCTTCGCTAAGTTGGAAAGGTTTATAATTCTTTCAGTATGACTCTAAAATAAGGAAAATGCAGGCATAAAATGTGAAGAGTAGACTGTTAAATACTGTATGTTAAAGTTAAAGTACGTTAAATAGTATACAGTTATGTTGATGGTTTAATGTAAGGAACAACGTAAGTAATATAAAGGGTTAATGTCAGGGGTGGGGAGGGCATATTTGATATAGGAACCTGGAGGAGGGAGGAACACAGTTTGAATTGGAATCTTCGAGGGGGGGAAAAAAATCCCTTGTCACCCACGCTTATAGCGGAATGCTGGGAGGGGCGTAGATGTGGCTAGTTCCCTAAGAATAGGGACGAAGAGAAAGGGGGAGGGCAGGGGTTTTGGGGGGAGGGCTGAGGGGATGGGGAAGGGAAGACTATATGGGCATCTTAGGAGATTTTTGGGAGGGGAGGGTTTCACTCAGGCCGTAACCAAGGTCATTGCTCAGCACCACAAAGTAAATGGGGGGGCGCCATGAGCTGGGGTGGCCCCCCCATGGAGATAAAGAACTACAACAGTGTAATAAGGACCACAGACGCACAGGTGATGACTGAAATTATAACATGGAATGTGGGTGGAATAGGTTCACCAGTGAAGAGATCCAAGATACTGCGCTATTTACAGAGGATAGGCGCGGATGTAGCTCTCCTACAGGAGACACATTTGTCGGACATCGAACACATGAAATTGCAGAAATGGTGGGTGGGGGATTGCATTAGTTCGCCAGCAAAAGGGAGGAAAGGGGGAGTAGCCATATTGATTAGGAAAGGAGTAGCCGGACAAATAAGTAACATTACCAAAGACCCTGAGGGCAGACACATCTTCTGTAAAGTATCCTTGGGTAGGAGACAAATTTTAATGGGCAGCATTTATGCGCCTAATCAACTAGACAATAGATTTTACAAGAACATTATTGATCTGTTGTCAAAAGAAGATGATATCCCAATGATCCTGGGAGGTGATTTTAATATGGTGTGGGACCCGCAAATGGATAAATCGCTTGCTACCCCCACGCCTCCTTGGTGGAAGTCGAGGGGACTCCCGAACTTAGGTTCGTTGCTAGATCTTTTGGACATATGGAGGGTTTTTCACCCACAAGAGAGGGACTATACACATTTGTCTAGGGCCCACAACACGCAATCACGGATTGACTATCTCTTGGTGTCTTGATCCCTGATAACAGATATACAAGACACACAGATTGGCCCATATGCGATATCAGACCATGCAGAGGTATGGGCAACTCTGAACTTTGGGGGACATGGTACGAAAAATAGACAATGGGTATTTCCTAGCTACTTAGCTCAGAACGCACAGTTTTGTGAGCATTTACTGAAGACTTGGAGAGACTATAAAAGCCATAATGAACATTCTGTATCAGACATAGGGACGTACTGGGAGGCGGCGAAGGCCGTGATAAGGGGAGAGATTATCAGTTTTGTAAGCCAGTTTAAAAAGACGAGGGACAGAGAAATATTGAGTTTAGAAAAACAAATTCTGACATTGAGGAAGAAACTTGGGGAATTGCCCTCCCCACAATTGAAAACGGACCTCATAGCGGCCCAGGTGAGTTTGAACTCCCTTATACACGAGAGGGAGAAGAAGTCACAGGACTACTATCGGTTTCAATTATACAAATATGGCAGCAAGGGAGGGCGGATGTTAGCTAGATTGATAGCCCGGAAACAAGCCTCAAGAACAGTTACAGCGCTAAAAGATAAGGCTGGAAAGCTGTGTCACACAGATAAGGAGATTAGAGAGATTTTCCATGAATTCTATCAGAAGTTATATAAGGCAGAAGAAGACTCGGGCCTTGCAACCAAGGCCTACCTAGAAGGAGTGGATCACCCAGTACTTAGAGACAAAGATCAGAAAGATTTGAACGCCCCCATTACAGTAGATGAAGTACATTGGGCAATTATCAGCAGTCAAATGGGGAAAGCTCCGGGACCAGATGGTATGAGAGCGGAATGTTATAAACTGCTGGGTGAAGAGATAGAACCAACAATAGCAGAAGTTTTTAACAGCTGGGTCGACAAAAGCTCGCTACCTAAGCAGCTAAATATAGCTCAAATTATTTTAATACCAAAGCCTAAAAGGGATGTGGTTTTGGCAGAATCTTATCGACCAATCTCCTTGTTGAATTGTGAATTGAAATTGTTTGCAAAAATTCTGGCCAACCGCCTGGGTAGAGTGCTACCAAAGATTTCCATGAGGGACAGGTGGGATTTGTAAAGGGGCGATCAATCTCCAAGAACTTAAGGAAGATACTAGCAGCATTGGAATTTACGGGCACGAGAGCAGAACCCACATTAATGATAAGTTTTGACGCAGAGAAAGCTTTTGATCGCGTAAAATGGGAATATTTGTTTGAAACCATTAGAGCCTATGGGTGGTTTGAAAGAGCGATCAAAACATTATACCTAGACCCCACAGGCACGAATTATGGTAAATGAGGGTATTTCTGCAGAGTTTGCGATAGGGAGAGGCACCCGGCAGGGGTGTCCACTATCGCCACTATTGTTTGCTATATACTTGGACCCTCTGATCAGAGACATATACTCCATGCCGACAGTGAGAGGAGTAAAGATCAATAAACAGGAGTTTAAATTGGGCGCGTTTGCAGATGACCTGCTGGTAATACTTACAAGCCCAGCGGAGTCACTGAATGCACTATTGGAAATATTTCAGGAGTTTGGTGATTACGCTGGGTTCAAGTTAAATCTAGAGAAATCAGAGGCACTGGGCAGGAACATCAACAAAAATGAGCTAGGGCAGGGACACTTTCCCCTCAGGTGGGCGGAGGGTAAATTCAGATATCTAGGAACTTATGTTGACCTACCAAACTGAGGACCTTTATGGAACTAATGTTCAAATCTTACTGAACACAACTAAACAACAGTTAGAGAGTTGGAAATTATTACAACTGCCTTTAATAGGGAGAATATGCTTAATTTGAATGATTATTCTCCCCAGGTGGCTTTATGTCTTGCAAACAATTCCCATTTGCTTATTACGTAAAGACCTTCGTGTGTTTAATAGAATGGTAGTGAAATTTTGTTGGGCAAACAAGAAAGCAAAGATGAAGTCCCAATGGATGGTGGGGGGTTGGCAACAAGGGGGGCTGGGACTGCCAGATCTAGAGCAATACAATATGGCGTGCCTGTTAAGATATGTCAAAGACTGGATTTTTGATACCACCTATTATACACCTCTCGAATTGGAAGAAGCCCTGTTCGCCCCAATGCGTCCACAAGCTTTGGTACAAATAGAGAGAATGCAAGTACCCGTAGGATACCGACACAGCCTGCTGCTGGGTCCTCTGAGGAAAGCATGGAAATTTATGGGTAAAAGATTAGGTATAGGGGATGGAGGAACAGAATTACTACCGATAAGGGGGAATCCACTATTTGAGGCAGGCAGGGATAATGCAGTTTTTCTCCGCTGGGAAGAGAGGGGACTGATAACTTTAGAGGACATTATTGGGGAAACAGGGGGGATTCGGACGTTAGAACAGCTGGTGAGGGCAGACTACTGCAATGGGGAGACACATACGCCTATTGTCAATTAAAACACTTTGTTAAATCTATGAACAAAGAAAGACTTTCACAGAAATTAGGAGCTAAGATCAAACAGTTTTTTGAAAAAATCTCAGAAACAAATCCCTCCATTTCAGGAATTTATAGGGCCCTGTGGGAAGGAAGGCCACCAAAAGATCTGACCCATCTAAAAGAACGCTGGGAAAAGGATCTTGGAGTCAACCTAGTAACATGGGACATTACTAAGGAAGTGCAGAGGATTCCCAGATTGTTAAATGGAGCACAATATAGGGAATGCGCATTCCGATTCATTCATAGAGCTTACATGACTCAAGCACAGCTGGCGAGGCTCGGGGGGACCCAATCGGCGCTTTGTAGGAGGTGTGGGGGAGCAGAAAATACCTTTTATCATGGATTTTGGAGTTGTAGGAAACTTAAAGCATTCTGGGGGAAAATTGCCCAGTATTTGACTACAATTATGGGACAACGGGTAGCATGCACACCAGAGCAGTTGCTGTTGAACCTCCCAGGATCAGGTAGAGGAATGATATCAAGGGGCAATATACTATTTGGTAAACTGACACTGCTGGCGAAGAAATGCATTCTGCTATACTGGACTACAGAAACAGGACCTGAATTTTGGCACTGGCGGAATCTGATCCACCAACTGGTGATGTGGGAGGCAAAAGAAGCCAGAAGTGGCCCCAAAAAACGTATTAAATTTCTGAAGATCTGTGGCGGATACTTGGATTCTTTGACACCTAGGAGTAGGAACTTAATACTTAAGGTGCTGTAGCTAAGGTAAAGGTCTGGAGGGTACTGGCAAGAGTGAGACTGGGGGAGGGAGGAGGGGAGGCGGGGGGGGGGGGGGGGAAGATGATTCACTGAAGAAATGTAAATTCTTTGTTGATAAGAGGTAGCCACACGGTAAAACATAGTATGTTATAAATCATAAACTCAATCTACTTAATGCTAAGGAAGAATGATAGGGACGGTTGGGGGAAAGTATACAACCAGGAATCCCTCATTAAGGTACTCAATATCTGGACCTGAAGTGAAAATTGTCAAGGCATGTTTTTGGCTATGTAGATTGGATACTGATTTTGTAAAAGAGGGCTGGGGGGGGGGGGTACTAGGGGAGGGGGGAATAAAAGAAAACGAACAAAAGCTATAAAATCTGTTTGTAATATTTTATTATTGTTCAATAAAAATGTTTAAAACTAAAAATCTTGCCTCTGCTAGCAGGGATACCCCAGCCCTTCACATTTGATACCTGAACCTTCTCTCTCTTTGGTGAAGTTGCCTCCAGTTCTGGAGGGGGACTGAGCCCAAAGTGGGGACCAAGGCTCCCCATAGCCACGCCATACCTATTGACCTGGTGGGTTATTGCAGCATCAGTGAGAGACCGCCGAGATGGAGGAACACTGAGATCCCATGAGGAAACAGTAGCAAAAACAAAGGAGTGGGAAATAGACCAAGCTAATCAGAGACAAATCAGCAGATTTCAGTCGACTGTAGACAATTTATTGCAGCACACATTGCATGTAACTGGCACCTTGCCCGTGTCTATCTTTTTATTTCAACAAGCATTTTATGGGTTTTTAATTTAATCTTTGCACTTCTACACGACCTTATAGAATCGCAATAACAAGTCTTATGCACGGAAGTTGCAGGTTTTTCCAGCAATTACACACATAGGGCATTTGTGACCGTTGAGGCCTAATTACAGTATTATTCTGTGCTAGTAAATCTCACTGTTTGGGATGGGCCACTCTTGGCATCTCTGCTGCTAATCTTGGATCAACCATGGAGAATTTCTAGTTCTGCTCATCTATCTCATGTATACCTCAGGGCAAATGGACGATGTGACTTACATACATATCCTTCCTTCACTTAATCGCAAACAAGCATCACTGTGTCCTTTTCTCACAGAAAGGCATAATCAGGTGTAGGATACTGAAATCTGCACAAGGTTTGTTACCTGGACAGTTCCCAAGATCTCATAGATGAGAGTACGAGGTGAGCTGTCAGCTGAAATCCTGGCCAGAGAGGGAGGGATACTCACACTATGTATGTGACTCTGAGTACAGAGTTCTCTACCTATACTCCTTTGCGCATTGTAGCCATGAAGGTCGAAGTTGCCTTCCTGGTGGTGGCTCTGAGCTGCTGCTATCATGGTAAGTAACCTTTAAATGATTACAGAAAGCTCCATATTTACTAAACTCTGAAGATTCACAGCTCCTTCACTCCTCTGAAGATCAAGTCAGAACCTTCTCAGCTTCACATTTTATTCCGTGTATTAAAGTCAGCACAGAGATAGATAACCTTTCCAAATCTAAATTACATCCGCAATTTACCACAACACGTGTAAAAGTGTGTTACACATTATCAAAGCTGATTCTGGAAGCCTATTATATAAATGGAGGTCTCTATCCAGCTTATTTTCGAAAGTGATCGCCGGCCATCTTCCGAAACAAATCGGGAGATGGCCGGCGATCTCCTGAACCCGGCCAAATCGATATAATCGAAAAGCCGATTTTGGCCAGCACCAAATGCTTTCCGTCACGGAGCCTGCGAAACATCAAGGGCACGTGTCGGTAGGGTAGTGAAGGCAGGAAGGGGGCGGGACGGGGGCCTGCTCACGAGATGGCTGGCTTCGCCCGATAATGAAAAAAAAAAGCCAGGCTTGACGGAGCATTTCGTAGGCTTTACTTGGTCCCTTTTTTCACAACCAAGCATCAAAAAGGAGCCCCAACTGACCAGATGACCACCGGAAGGAATCGGGGACCACCTCCCCTTACTCCCCCAGTGGTCACCAACCCCCTCCCACCCAAAACAAAAATTAAAACACATTTTTTTCTGGCCTCTATACCAGCCTCAAATGTCATACCCAGCTCCCTGATAGCAGTATGCAAGTCCCTGGAGCAGTTTTAGTGGTGCAGTGCACTTCAGACAGGTGGACCCAGGTCCATCCCCCCCTACCTGTTAGACTTGTGGTGATAAATGGGAGCCCTCCAAAACCCACTGTACCCACATGTAAGTGCCCCCCCTTCACCCCTTAGGGCTATGGTAATGGTGTATAGTTGTGGGGAGTGGGTTTTGGGGGGGGGGATTTGAGGGGCTAAACAATGAACGGAAGGGACCTATGCACCTGGGAGCTATTTTTATTTTTTAATTTTTAGAAGTGCCCTCCAGGGTGCCCGGTTGGTGTCCTGGCATGTGAGGAGCGCCAGTGCACTACAAATGCTGGCTCCTCCCACGACCAAATGCCTTGGATTTGGCTGGGTTGAGATCGCCGGCATTATTTCCATTATGGCCGAAAACTGATGCCGGCCATCTCAAACCCGGCGATCTCTGACATTTGGCCGGTCCCAACCGTATTAGTGAAAAAAAAGATGGCCGGCCATCTTTTTCGAAAATATGGTTGGCTCCGCACATTACGGCGCCGGCCCCGGAGATGGCCAGCGCTGTTCGCTTATGCCCCTCCACGTTACCTTTACAAAATAGGCTTAAAATATGCACCTTTTGGCTTTTTCCATAGATCCCTGTTACAAGATCAGACCCCAAGAGGGTAACAGTATAACAGGGCACTGGGTGCATCTTTTATATCTGTCTTATAAAGATAACATATATAGCTACATGCATACAAAAAATTAGCCTAAAAGAAAGGAGAGACACATTTATACCTGCTCCAAAGGACATGCAACTGGGTGCAGGTATTTGCAACTAAGAAAATGTACATTTTATCAAACGTAGTGTAAAAAACAACTAGTGACCATCTAAACACAGAGGTGATCCAAAAACCACTTAAAGAGGGAATTGAGTCAAACAAAATAAAACATTCTACGTGGAATTGATAGCAGCAGGAAATCCTTCTGGATAGAAATTCCATGTGGGAAGGGAAGGAGTATAGTGTTAGAGCTTTAGTACTGTCCACCATGACAGATGAAGAAATGTTTACAGAAATTAGGAAAGGTGGCAAATTGGGCAACCATATAATAATGGGTGATTTCAATGTTCCATCAGGGAGTGATAGGGAGATAACATTTTTAGATGTAACAAATGACTGCTTCTTGGGGGGGGGGGGGGGGGGGAGTTATTTTAGATCTAGTCCTTAGTGGATTGCAGGGGATGGTATGAGAGGTAAGGGTGTTGGATTCGCTGGGAAACAGCGATCATAACTACGACATAATGAGGAAAATGGTTAAAAAGAAGCTAAAAGTATCATCTGCATAGTTTAGGACTTTAAATTAGGCATTCACGTTGTTTAAAAATACCATCGTGGACGCCTAGACCCAGTGGTGTAGCGAGGGCGGCTGCCACCCAGGGCGGGTTGCCGCTGCGCACCCACCCCCCGGGTGCAGCCTGACAACCCCGCCTCGGCGCATCAACACCCCCTCCTCGGCACATCGATAACCCCCCTCGGTGCAGCAACCCCCCCCTGGAGTGCATTACCTGCTGGGAGCTGCGTTGGCTCCACTGGTTCCCTGCTCTCTCTGCCCCGGAACAGGAAGTAACCTGTTCCGGGGCAGAGGGAGAAGGGAACCAGTGGAGCCGACACCCCCCAGCGGCGTGCACCCGGGGCGGACTGCCCCTCCCACCCCCCCTTCCTACACTACTGCCTAGACCAGATGTATTCCATGTATTAACAAAGGTGGAAAGAAGAGCAAATGACAGGCAGCAAGTAAAAGAGGCTATTAAGCCAAAAGAACATCCTTCAAAGAGTGAAAAAAGGATCTGAATGAAGAAAATAAGAAGCAACATAAGCACTGTCAAGCTAGATCCAAAGCATTGATAAAGAAGGCTAAAAGAGAATATGACACAGAGAGAAAAACTAATAGTAACATCCTTTCCAGATATATCAGAAGCAGAAAGCCTGCAAGGGAATCTGTGGGACCATTAGATCATAAAAAAGCAAAAGGGGTGCTCAGGGAGGACAAGGCCAGAGATTGAATGAATTCTTTGCTTCAGTCTTTATGGAAGAAGATGTAAGAGATCTACCACCGGGGTGGAGGAACACAGATGACCCCATGCAATAAAAAGACCAAGACAAGTGCACTTATATAGTTGATGTTTTGCTGAGTAGATAAAATAATGAGAAGGTCTCTGAGATAGCTTCCCTGGAAAGCGCTAAAATCTACTAGTGAAACAGTTCCATGCCCTTTACACTTCTGAAACAGACTCCTGAGGCAGGTTTTCCAGCCAAAACACGATGCCATGTCTGGATTTTTAAAAAGTTTGGACAAGTTTCTGGAGGAAAGGTCCATAGTCTGCTATTCAGATAGACATGGGGAAGTAACTGCTTGACCAATAATTGGTAGCATGGAATGTTACCAAGATTTGGATTGCTGCCAGGTACTTGTGACCTGGCTTGGCCACTGTTGGAAACAGGATACTGGGCTAGATGGGGTATTGGTCTGACCCAGTGGTGCTAATCTTATGTTCTGTCCAGTGTGCGGTGGCAGCCAAAAAAGCAAACAGGATGCTAGGAATTATTAGGAAAGTGATGGTGAATAAGACCAAGAATACCATAATGCCTCTGTATCACTCCATGGTGCGATGTCACCTTAAGTATTGTATTCAGTTCTGGTCACCGTATCTCAGAAATGATGTAGCAGAATTAGCAAAGGTTCAAAGAAGAGTGACTAAAATGATAAAGGGGATGGAACTCCTCCCATTTGAGCAAAGGCTAAAGAAGTAGGGCTCTTCAGCTTAGAAAAGAGATGGCAGCAAGGGGACATTATTGAGGTCTACAAAATCCTGAGTGGTATAGAATGGGTAAAAGTAAATCAATTTTCACTCTTTCAAAAAGTTCAAAAACTAGAGGGCACTCAATGAAATTATATGGAAATACTTTTATAACAAATAGGAGGAAATATTTTTTCACTCAAAGAATTGTTAAGCTCTGGAACTCGCTTCTGGAGGATGTGGTAACAGCAGTTAACGTATCTGGGTTTAAAAAGCGTCTGCACAAGTTCCTGGAGGAAAATTCCATAGTCTGTTATTGAGATGAACATGGGGGAAACCACTGCTTGCCCCAGGATTGGTAGCGTGCAATGGTTCTACTATTTGGGTTTCCTAGGTACTAGTGACCTGGATTGGCCACTGTTGGAAGCAGGATAAGATGGACCATTGGTCTGATCCAGTATGACTATTCTTATGTTCTCCATGTTGTGCTGGGGTGGGGGTCTGGAACTAGGCGGGCATGGGTGGAGAATGGGTTCTAATTCCCTAATGCATTAATTATAGAGTACATGCTGGGCCTCCCCCAACAATTGGCATGCGACCTTTACACTGGGCCGGCATTTTCTCAAAACTAAAAACAGAAAAGACACCCATTCTTGTGTCTGCAGTGTCTTGGGCCCAACCATAGCTCTACTAACTGTGTTCTCTGTCTTCACATGAAAAAGAGGACCCAGGTTTTCCGGGAGGCTCAATGACAGAGGATGTTTAGAGCCAAGTCCGGTTCCTTGACGTCTGCATCGGCATCGAGGTCAGAGACACTTTCATTCTATCTTTTGTAAAGGAAATGGCCGATGCCATTCTGTTTCCTTTAGAAGTGGAGGATGAGCCCAGGGCCAAGATGCTTGAGGTCCTGGACTACACATCTTCTAAGGAGGCTGTGACTGCACCTCTCCACAAGGTACTCAAGGAAGTCCTCATCAGGAACTGGGAGTCCTCTCTGTTGGTCCCTGTCATGCCCAAGAAGATTGACACCCAGTATCGGATCCACAGTGTGCCTGGTTTTGATACGCCTCAGTTGCCTCACAGTTCCTCCATGGTGGTGGAGTCTGCTCTCAAAAGAGCCAGGAGTACTAGGGACTACGCTTCAGCATCCCCAGGCAGAGAAGCTAAAACCCTGGATCCTTTTGGGAAGATGATGTACCAGGCTTCAATGCTCATCTCCCATATACAATCCTACCAGCTCCTCATGAGCGTCTACTTGCGAAACTCTGTGCGACAGCTGTCAGACTTGGTGGACATGCTTCATCTGGAGCATGCTGAGGCTTTCTACCAGTTGGTCAAGCAGCAGAAGGCGTGTTGAAAGTTCTTGGCCAGGGGCACTTACGACACTTTTGAAGTGGCATCCGGGATCTCTGCTCAAAGTATAGCAATGGGTGGAATCTCATGGCTGCATGTTTTTGACTTGGAACACTCTGTTCTGCAGCGGTTGGCGGATGCACCCTTGCCAGGGGGATAACCTTTTTAGAAAGAAGGTTGAGGAGGTCACTGACCAAATCAACATACTGATACAATCTTTCTCTCTCCCACCGGGCGCCTTCTGCATCCACCTCCTCAGCTAGGAGTATTTTTGGCAAGCCCAGAAGCGGCTCCTACTACTATTCTAGGTGCAGGTACAATCCTTCTGCTTACCTAAGGCCCCTGCTGCTCCCCATGCAAAGCAAGGGATGAGCTTTTGACTGGCTCCAGCAGAGCATAGCCACAGAAAGATGACATGCCAGTGGAGACTAACATTTTTTCACCAAAGGTGGCCTCTTATAACCTCCAACCGGGGGTTCTTCAAATAGTCCATTTAGGATATGCCTTCAATTAGCATCTCAAACCTCCAAATTGCCCACCGATAGCTCATGCATTCAGCTCTCAGCACAGGCAGGTATTTACAGAGAGGAACTCTCCGCCCTTCTAAAGGCCCATGCGCTTGAACCCATTCCACCAGGGGAAGAAGAGCAGGGATTCTATCCAGGTACTTCCTTGTGCAGAAAAAGACAGGGGGGGATGCATCCCATACTAAACCTGTGGGCCCTGAACAAATTTCTAGTACAAGGAAAGTTCAGGATGATTTCCCTGGGCAGCCTTCTCCCAGTAATGCAGAAGAATTATGGCTATGCTCTCTCGATTTAAAGGATGCATATACTCTCATCCTGATATTTCCAGCCCGTGGATCTTTCATTTCAGCTGGGAACACATCATTTTCAGAATTGCATGTTGCCTTTTGGCCTCGCATCACCAAGTATCTAGAAGTAGTTGCAGCATTGCTACGCAGACTGGGAGTCCATGTGTTCCCATATCTCAATGATTGGCTGAAGAGCACTTCAGAAGACGGTGATCAGGAGTCCATGCAGATGACTATTCAGGTGCTCGAGCTACTAGGGGATCCTTTTAAACTACCACGAATCCCATCTTCACCCTGTTCAATGATTGGAGTTCATAGGAGCCCTGCTCGGCACACAAGAGGGTTCGAACCTACCTCCTGGAAACGCAAGTGGAAAATCTTGTCTCGTTTGTGTCCAAGTTTCATGCCTCTCAGCAGGTCACAGCTTGGAAGATGATGAGGTTATTGGGCCACGTGGCTTCCACAGTGTAAGTTACACCCATGACATATCTTCACATGAGTTCAGTTCAATGGACCCTGGCTTTTTATTTTTTATTTTTAATTATTTATTTATTCATTTCTTTCAATAACTTTACAAGCAAAAATACTTGCACAGAAAAGAGAAATTAATAAAAAAAGTTAAAGGAAACATATATTTCAAAGAAATTATTAATTATTATTCTTAATTCTCATAAGTCCTCATTTGGGATCCCAAGTTGACGTTATGGAGAGTTTGCGGATAGAGATCTTAAAAAAAAAAAAAAAGACCCTTTAAATGATATCATAACTGGACATGTGACGGTTTATTCATACTAGAGCTTCTAAGTGTCTTTAGTTCCTTCTTGTCTTGCTGTGACAAATGATGACAACTGTGAGGGTTCGTAAAAAACAAATTTCTGTGACCGTAACCGACCAAACATTTACACGGGTACTTGAGGAAAAATGTACCACCTACTTGAAGTGTCTGTTGTCGAAGTTGAAGAAATTGCTGACGCCGTTTTCTGTGTGTCTCGCGACACGTCGGGAAATATTCGAACTTTTAATCCTTTAAACAAGTTATCTTTCTTTTGGAAAAAAAGTCTCAAAATCCAGAGTTTATCATGAGGCAAAGCTACTGTAGCTACCAAGGTAGCTGTTGTTAACTGTTCCAAGTCTGTCATCTCGAGTAAAGCAGAGACATCTATTGGTTGATTGTCCTGAGGTATTTTCTTATTATCTCCTTTAGTAGGGAGATAATATACTTGTTCAAAGGGGGGGATATTTTCTTCCCCTATCCCTAGTATCTCTTTTAAGTAGTTTTTTAACATTTCTCGAGGTGATATTAATTTTTGAACAGGAAAATTAATGAAGCGCAAGTTTTTGCTTCTTGAATAATTTTCAAAATTTTCAGATTTTTCTTAGATACAGCAAATCTTTAATCATGTGTTTTGGATTTGGACTGAGTTTTGTAAGTCATTTTCTTGCTTCTTCACTTGTTTATCCACAGTTTCCAATTTATTCTCAGTTTCTCTCAAATTTCTTTTCAAGTCAGTTATTTCTTCCGAAATTACTTTAATTTGAGGACAAATATTCTTTGCAAAGTCAGCAACTAAAATCCATAAACTATCTAAAGTCACTTCACTCGGTTTTACTAAGGAGAAGGAAATAAGTTTGGTCGGTACCTGAGGTTGGATTGAATGTCTGTCCTTCTCCTCATCCGTCAGCAAGACTTCCCCCGACTTTGTTCCTTCTGATGGTCCCGGAGGAATTAATATTCTCTCGACTTCGCTTTCCACATCAATCTGGGCCACCCGACCTCGAGCTTCAGGATTCTTCGAGCTCGAGGACGCCACAATGGGAGAGCTAGCGCCAAGTGGCTGCGGGGGCGGGGCTCGGGTGTCGGGGCTGAGAGAAACTTCCAGCCCATAGCTCCTCTCCGAATCTCCCCTTGTATCGGGTGAAGCAAGCAGGCCGCCTTCCGACATCAATGTTTCCGTGGCCCGCTGCAAAAAAGGTAAAATAGATTCTGGGCGACCCTGGGGGGGTAGCGGCAGCGGCCCGACCTCTGCGTTTAGGCATTTTTTTTTCCCAGCGGAATAAGAGCGGGCTCACACACGTCCATACATAGCGGCGGCCATTTTGGAATGTCCGACTCTGGCTTTTTAGTGGTCTCAAGCTACAGGGAGTCTGGAAGATGTCATTCAAGTGTCCCCAGAGCTTGTACGCACTCTCTTCAGTGGTGGATAATTCTATCCAATTTAATTCTGGGACTTCCATTCCAAATTCTTCAGCCACAAAAAAAAGTGCTGACGATGGATACATCTCTCCTGGGATGGGGAGCTCATGTAGATGGGCTTCACACACAAGGTGCTTACTCCGCTCAGGAAATGAATCTTCAGATCAATCTCCTGGAGCTTCTGGTGATCTGGATCACTCCAAAGACTTTCAGAAATTGGTTATCTCACCAAATTGTTCTCATCTGAACAATCAGGTTGCAATGTATTACACCAATAAGCATGGGGACACCGGATCACACCCTCTGTGTCTGGCGGCCATCCGGATATGGCAGTGGGCTTGCCATCACAGCATGTTCCTTCGAGCCACATCTGGAGGGCACAAACAATACAATGGCAGACAGGATGAGCAGGATAATGCTACCACACGAGATGTCTCTCAATATGGGCATAGACCACAAGATCTTCCGAGCATGGGGCATCAACTCGCTGAAAGGTCCCTCAGTACTGTTCCAGGCTTCAGGCCCATGAAAGACTAGCATCAGATGCTTTTCTTCTCAATTGGGGGACGGGTCTTCTGTATGCATATCCTCCAATGCCTCTAGCTGAAAAAACTTTGTTGAAAAGCAAGA